>NC_052048.2:30223183-30507509 GCF_903992535.2 Arvicola amphibius
TTGAGAAGGAAAGGGAAGCAAGCCATTGAACAATCCAGCAATACTATAAGATGGCTCTATCCAAGTGTCACATTTTTCCTAGGAATCAGGAGCTCTGATGGCAGATGAGCAGTAAGAAAACCCAAACTGTTGTGGGGTGGGCAGGATGATGGAGAAATGACTTGGTGGTTAAAAGTGCCCACCCACCTTTGAGAACAAAGTCCCATTTATCACGGGTGACCTTCAGCTCATTCAGTCACCCAAGCTAGTCTGAATTTACAAGTAGTTATCCTGATTCAGTGCTCAGGAGGCACAAGGCCTTGCGCTCAATCCACAGCAAGAAAGACAAAATTAAAGCTTGCATGCCCATAATCCAGCCTATAGTAGGAGTACTGTTGAGAGTTCAAGGCCTGAACCACAGAATTCCAGGCCAGTCTGGGCTACTGTCTCAAAAGAAGAGAAAAGAGCCAGGTAGTTATGGTGCATGTCTTTTAATCCTTGCACTTGGGAGGCTGAGGCAGGTGATGCTCTGTGAGTTTGAGGCCAGCCTGGTTCACAAGAGTGAGTTCCAGGACAGGCTCCAAAGCTACAGAGAAACCCTGTCTCGAAAAACCAAAAAAAATTAAATTTAAAAAAAACTACAGCAATACCATTAGTGGGGGAGATCCAGTTGTAGGTCTGCGTTATCCACGTGGTTCAGTGGGGAAACATACTGGCCACACAGCTCTGATGACAGGAGTTCTAACCCCAGAATCCACATTTTTAAAAAGCCAGGTTGGGTGATTCAGAGATTCAGATTTGCATCCTGTAACGATATAGAAAGAAAAGACAGAATTGCCTGGAAGCTCAGAGGCCTGGAATATGTTCCATGTCAAAAAGTATCACCATCTCAAAAGGCTAAGAGGAGCAAAGCACCTCCTGAAAACTGGCTTCTCTCTCCACATAGATCGATGGTACATGCAGACCTGCACACACACACTCAACATACACATCACGCATACTAATTGTAAATAAAATTTTAGGATCAGAGAACTAGCACAATTGTTCTCCATTTCCATAAATTTCTTCAGAATACTGCTTCTGATAATAGAGTTGGTCTGTGGCTGTCAGCTGCCTTGACCCAGTTTTTTTGGCCTGGCTAGATGCCACTCAGTTCTTCTTGTTGCCACTGATGAATTCCACAGCCCCAGCCACCTCGATTATCAGGCCTCCTGTACTAATTGTGTGAGAACCACATACCAACAGCTAGAGACCGCCTCAAAGCCTCCAGACTTTCCTCAAATCAGCCAATCCTCAAGCTGTGCCCTACCTCCCGTTTTCCCCCAGCAACAATAGGAATGCATGCCCACAGCCTCCTCTTGCCCCTTCTGCCTCTATTTTTTTTTTCAGATAGTGCCTTGACTATGTACCCAGTCTGTCCTTGGCCTAGAAGTCTCCCTGCTTTCTGCATACTTGGACTACACATACTGTTATGTGTAGTGGCATGCCTTGTTTTCTCTGTACCTCTTAAATTATCAAGATCGCCCTACACCAGGGCACTGTGATCATCCCCAATGACTAAGTACATTAGTCTCTCCCTTAATCCCTGATTTTGCTGGATGTACTTTCAGTTATCTGTTACAAGCTATGGTCCAAAGCTGGAAAATTCTAGAGATAACTCTAATTTTATATTGTGCCTTGTTCTGAGTAGCAGTGAACTCTCACATTGTCTTTCTCCTTCCACTCAGGTCCTAAATCATCCTCCTTTTGTTTTTTTTTGTTTTTTTTTTTTGGTATTTTTTGTTTGTTTTGGTTTTTTTTTTGAGACAGGATTTCTTTTTTTGTTTTTTGTTTTTTCTTTTTCTTTTTGGTTTTTTGAGACAGGGTTTCTTTATAGCTTTGGAGCCTGTCCTGGAACTAGCTCTTGTACACCAGGCTGGCCTTGAACACACAGAGATCCCCCTGCCTCTGCCTTCCTAGTGCTGGGATCAAAGGCATGTGCCACCATACCTGGAGAAACAGGATCTCTTTAGGCCCTAGATGGCCTTGAATTCACCATTTAGCCAACTCTAGTCTTAAATTCCTGATTCTCTTCCTCCTCCTCCTCCATGAGCTTTTGGAGCACTGGGATTGTAGGAGAATTCCACCACACAGCTATTGTTACAGTTTTGTGTTATATTACTCATTGTTAATCTTTATGTGCCTAATTTATAAATGTTGTCATAGCTATATATGGATAAGAAAAAAGCATATAGTCAGGCCTGTTGGCACACCACAAAGTATGATTATTGCTACTCTCAAGACGGGGCTGGAAAAAAAAAGAAAGAATGGACCTAGTGGTGGTGATACACACCTAAAATCCCAGCATTTAGTCGGCAGAGGCAGGAGGGTTTCAGTGAGTTCAACCACAGCCCAGGCCACAAAGCAAGTCGCAGGATAGCAAGGGCTGTTACACAGAGAAACCCTGCTCAAAAACAAACAAACAAAACAACAACAACAACAATTTAAAAAAAGAATGGGGCAGGGAGATGGCAGGTCTTGACCTGACTGGGCAATTGTCTCAAAATAAAAATAAAAGGGTGGGGTGGGTAGTGCAGGCCTTTAATTCCAGCATTATGCACATAGGCAGGAGGATCTCTATTTGAGATATACATAATAAATTCTAAGACACCCAGAACTACTTAGTGAGAATCTGTTTCAAAAAAAGAAAGAAAAGAAAAAGAAAAATTCCCTTTTAATGCAGGTTCTTTTTTCCCCTCTGGTATATACATGTGCCGCTGCCCGAGGAGGCCAGAAGCGTTAGCCCTCCGGAGCTAGAGTTGCAGCCAGTTGTGAGCCATCTGATACGGGTGCTGGGACTCAAATTTTGTGTCTTTTGCAAGAGCAGTCTGTGACCCAGTCTATCATCGACCCAGTCCTACGGTAGCTCCTTTTGTTTTTTGTTTTTTGTCTTTTTAAACAAGACTTCAGCAGCCCCTAGGCTGATCTCAAACTCACTAAATTTTAGAGAATGACCTTAACAGCTGGGCAGTGGTGGCGCACACCTTTAATCCCAGCACTTTGGAGGCGTAGGGAGGCAGATCTCTGTGAGTTCAAGGCCAGCCTGGTCTACTAGAGCTAGTTCCTTGACGGGCTCCAAAGCTACAGAGAAACCCTGTCTGGAGGGGGAACAGATGGATAGAGAATGACCTTAGCTTGATTAGGTGGGGGGGCTCCCTAGATATGGAATCCTAGGTATTAACATACCCAGCTTTGGTAGGTGGTTTAGTTTTGAGCACAGTTGGACCAGTGGGAAGGACACTGACCTTGGAGTCCTTGATTGACCCCATATTTCTGGCTGAGACCAGTCCCAGGTAGGTGTAGGGGTCATGACTGAGATGGCCAAAGTTGGCTAATGGTTCTTGAGACTTACTTCTCTGGGAAAGAAGGCCAGAGATGCTGGGTGGTAGTGAGACATGCCTTTTAATCCCAGCACTCAGGAGTGCCAGGTTGATCTCTGTGAGTTTAAGGCCAACCTGATCTACAAGAGCTAATTTCAGGACAGTCTCCAAATCTACAGAGAAACTCTGTCTACACACACACACACACACACACACACACACACCAAAAAAAAAAAAAGTCAGAGGACACAGCCAGACCTTGAGGAAAACTCCAGGGCTCCCTGTGAGAGCTGACAGTACACTAAGTACTTAACCCACCCCTTTGGTGCTGATGGTAGAACAAAGAATTATGTCCATGAAAGACAGATGCTGACCGGGCGGTGGTGGCACATGCCTTTAATCCCAGCACTTGGGAGGCAGAGGCAGGCAGATATCTGTGAGTTCGAGGCCAGCCTGGTCTACAAGAGCTAGTTCCAGGACAGGCTCCAAAAGCTGCAGAGAAACCCTGTCTCAACAAACCAAAATAAAATAGAGTGAAATTAAAAAAAGATTCTCAACCTCTGAGCTCAGTCCTCAGCCCTTGAATTTTTGAGACCCATGATTCTTTTGCCTCTTAGACTCTGGTGTTAAGTATTTTGTCCTTGATGTTTGTTTGGTTTGGGTTTTCAATAAAGGGTTTCTCTGTGTAGCCCTGGATATTCTAGCCTATGCACCAGGCTGTCCTCCAACTCAAGAGAAGTGCCTCTTGCCTCAGGAAAGCAGGATTAAAGGTGGTGTCCTGTGTCTTGCCCCACCCCCACCCACCCCCCACCCGCACAGCCCTACCGTCCTTCTCTCTCCCCCCCCCCTTCTGGTCCCTGTTCCGGTCATTGCCAACACTCCTCCCCCATTTCCCCCATTCCTCCCCGTTCCCCCCCCCCCCCCCCCCGTCCTCCCCACTGCAGACTTTGGTGCTCAAGCTTGAGCCACCATGGCTGGTTCACTTATGCCTTTGTCAGAAAACATTCTCTTTTCTCTACATCTATTCAGCAATATGTCCTTGCTAATTATTTATTTACCTTTTTTGTTTTGTTTTGTTTTGTTTGAGGCAGGGTTTTGCTGTAGTTTTGGAGCCTGTCCTGGAACTAGCTCTTGTAGACCAGGCTGGCCTCAAACTCACAGCAATCCGCCTGTCTCTGCCTCCCAAGTGCTGGGATTAAAGGCGTGTACCACTACCACCCGGCTTTATTTACTATTTCACAAAAGAAAGTCACATTTGGCCAGGCAAACAACTTTTGTCTCCTGTGCTCAAAAAACAGCTTTCCTCAGAAACAACAAAATGCCTGCAGCCAGGAGCCACTAAGCCATACCACCTGGTATGGAGGTGGGGGTAGGGGAGTTACTTTTGAATGGGGGGGGGGGGAGAAATAAAAAGGAAGGTCATGACCGCTCCTAGGTAAGGAGGAGATTTATTGTAGATATGAGGGAAAGCATGGCCAAAGGCATCTGGGAGAATCCATAGTGAAGGCAACCCTGAGCAGGTCACCGAGGAGAGGGGGTGGGGAGAGAAGAAAGCCTAGAGATTAAAAGGTAGATAATAGTGTCAGGTAACCCAAATGGCTGGATTATGTAGAGAAGGGCAACTGGAGGAAAAATAGGCCAGCCTCTGGGCTGGAGAATTTGGGGTAGGGAGCCTGGTATGCCAGCCATACCCTGTAACAGGAAGGGTCTGAGGGATGCTGGGAGAACCTGGTGGCCATGTCATATTTGATAGGTTGAATAGGCACCAACTCAGTCTTTTGTCCCTGGGTTTGAGACCTAACAACGTTTTATTCTGGAAAAGGAGTGAAAATTTTAGATCCATATAATAATCTTTCTATGATGTTGACCTCGGAGTTTTCTGACCCACAACAGAGGAGGAACATCAAAGGTAGTTTTTAAGTTAAAGATGAGTTGAACAAACTAGTTTGGTGTGTGTGACAATGAGAGGAAGGACAGGGCTGATCCCAGAACTCGTGAGGAGAATGCCAAGTTGTAGAACAAAAAAATAAATAAGTTTATTTCAGACCAGCTGGGAATACACAGTAAGACCCTATCTCAAAGAATCAAATTAACTAGATATGGTGACACAGGCTTTTAAAGCCAGGACTCTTGAGGCAAAAACAGATAGATCTCTGTTAGTTTGAGGTCAGCCTGGTCTACATAACAAGTACCAAGTCATCAGAGCTATACAGTAAGAGTCTGTCTCAATAATAATAATTATCATTATTTTTTTAAGATTAAAAAGAGGATTGGGGATGGTAAAAGATTCACCTAGCATATGCAAGGCCATGTTCAGTCCTCAGGACCAGGGCTAATGAGATGGGTCAGTATGTGAAATGTCTGTTGCTCAATCTTGAGGATCTCAGTTTGGATCCCCATACCCACACCCACTTAAAAAGAGTGGCCCAGTGAGTATTTACATTCCAGATCAGGGATTTTGGAGACAGGAGGATACCTGGGGTTTGCCAATACCTGAGCTCCAAGCTCAGTGAGAGAAGTCTCAGGAAACAAGCTGCAGAGTGCCTGAGGAACTTTGACATCGATCAGTGGCCTCTACACACACATATATGGACACACAGAGACGCATGCATGTGCACACGCACACGTAGGTGCACACACACATGTAGGAGCACACACAAGTGAGTGTGCACACACACATACCTCACATGAGACAAACAACTTTTGTCTCCTGTACTCAAAAAACAACTTTCCTCAGAAACAACAAAATGCCTGCAGCCAGGAGCCACTAAGCCTTGCCACCTGCCAGTTGCTCACAAACCATCTCTAGATGAAAACACTGGAAACATCCCTGGTGTTTCAAAGTCACTATAGCTGCTTTCTACAGAGCACTTCCTTAACCACAACACTCAGCATCCCCATGCGGTTGCAGAGACCAGGCAAGATCAGGAGGATGAGCACGGTTGCTCCTCACAGTACGTGGCCTCAAGTGGTTGCTACCCTCTAACTGTGGTTTTGGCTCCTGCTGCCCCCTTTCCACACCCACTCCTTGGAAACACAGGGCAGGGGAGTGAGTCACTTGGTGTAGGAGGTCCGCCTTCTACACCCCACTACCAAAGTCAGAAAACAGCGTCTGTGTGTGCTCACATCTCTTCTTTCCCACTGTTGTGTCAGGACAAATCACTATAACAACCCCTTACATACATTTCCTGTGGGTGTTTCTCCCTTCAAACCCTAACAGATAAACAAAAGGTCAGTACCAAGAAGTTGACATACTGGGGTGCCTCTTCCTCATCCTGTCCCCACTTCATTCCCCCCCCCTTCTTGTACACATTCTACCAGTTGTAGCTGAAGTTGGCCTCAAACTCATGATCCACCTGCTTCCAGCTCCTCAGCTGAAGGACAGGAACTTCAGGTATGCAGCGCCACAGTCTTCCTGGAGTTCTTCCAGCTGTTCTGCTGAGAGGTAAATGTGGCATCCAACAAGTGTTGATTCCATGCCTTTCCTGCTTCTACCTCTCCAATGCTCAGATTATAAAACTGTACCAATACACTCTGCTAACTCTGGTTCTCGTGCTTGTTTTGTTTTGTTTTGGAGATAGAATTTTTCTGTGTAGTTCTGCTAACCCTGCAACTAGCTCTGTAGAACAGGATGGCCTCGAACTCAGAAATCCACGTGCTTTTGCCTCCCAAGTGCTTGGATTAAAGGCATGCGCCACCACACCTGTCATGGCTTCAAGTCTGCTAACTTTTAAAAAGAGTATTCAAGTGTGTACTTTCTAGAGTGATGTGTCATTGTCTTGTGACCGAGTTGTGTGTCTGTGTTCTGGAGGGCCAGCTAAAGCTAGAGAGAGAGAGATGGACTAGGAGTTAAGAGAACTTGCTGTGTTACAGAGGACCTGAGCGCAGCTCCCAACATCCTATGTAGCGACTCACGACCATCTGGAATTCTAGTTCCAGTGGATCCGAGAACCTTTTCTGGCCTCTGTGGATACCAGGCACACACACATGATGCACAAATGTACATGCAGGCAAAACACTTATATGCATAAAGTAAAATAAAAATCTTTTTTTTAAGCTATAGAAGGCCATAGCTAACATGTTAACAGTGGTTTTTGCGCTACTTTTTCTGTGTTGAATTTTTGGACAAATGACATGTTATTTATAACTTTCTCCTTCACTCAGGTGCCTCATTGCAGTAAACTCATTTGCAGGTCATTTGTACACCCTGCAGGCTTAAATTGCCTCTCTTGACTCTTAGAGGTCTCTAGTGGCCCTCACCAAACAGTCGGTTCCCTGACTACCAGCAGAATCTGCAGAGCAATGTATTCGTCAGAGGTCATACTCTCCTCTGAAGAACTGGGGAAAACCTTACCAAAGGCCACGAGCTGTGAACTTTTGCTATCCTTATGTGTGTGAACTCCTCAGGGTATCTGTGCTTTCTTTCTTTCTTTCTTTCTTTCTTTCTTTCTTTCTTTCTTTCTTTCTTCTTTCTTCTTTCTTTCTTTCTTTCTTCTTTCTTTCTTTCTTTCTTTCTTTCTTCTTTCTTTCTTTCTTTCTTTCTTTCTTCTTTCTTTCTTTCTTTTTTTCTTTTCTTTTTTTTTTTTTTTTGGTGTTTTGGTTTTTTGAGACAGGGTTTCTCTGTAGCTTTGGAGCCTGTCCTGGAACTAGCTCTTGTAGACCAGGTTGGCCTCGAACTCACAGAGATCCGCCTGCCTCTGCGTCCTGAGTGCTGGGATTAAAGGCGTGCGCCACCACCACCCGGCCATCTGTGGAAGAGCACCAATGAGGGTATAGAAAACTAAATCATTCCAGTTACTTAGAGTCTGAGGCAGTAGGACTGCGAGTTTGAGGACAGCCTGGCAAACACTGAGAGGTCATCTCAAGGGAAAAAAAAGAAAAGCAAATAAATAATAAAGCAATCAGCTTAAATTACAGATACACGAAAAGCAAGCGCCCAGGTGGTATAGGTACAGCCCAGTGGCAGAGCCCTGCCTTGCAGGCTTTCCCATCTCCAGCACAGCCCTGCACCACACTGAATAATGAACAGTCGTAAATATAACTGAAAGCATTTTTACTTATTCCCAGAATGTGTCTATTCTGACACATGGGAATGAACTGCCTAATGTTCTAGATGTTATTGCAAGGCTCAATGAAGCTTTCTTGTAGGTTTTTAATCAGGATAAGTGCCACTGTCCCTTACCTCACCTCCCTGGAAACAAGGCAAAGGTCCTTGAGGTGTTTACAACGGTCCCTTTCCCAGTCTGGAGGCTGGGGAAACTTCCCATAGTGTCGATAGGTCCAGGCAAGAAGACCGCGAAAGCACGAATAGGCAAAATTTACAGAAAGTATCTTGGGTCCCCTCTATTCCAGCGCTTCTCGACCCGTGCATCAAAACCCCTCTGGCAAACCTCAGTTCCTCCAAAAATATTTACATTACATTTCATAACAGTAGTAAAAATTACGAAAACAATTTTATGTTTGGGGGTCACCACAACTGAGAAACTGTATTAAAGGGTCGTACGTAGGGAGCATTAGGAAGGTTGAGAACCATTGCTCTCTTAATTATGTCAGTAAGAACCTATAAATAATAGAAGTTGTCTGTGCCAGTTAGTTTTTTTTTTTTGCCAACTTGACACAAACTAGACTCATTTAGGAAGAGAGAACCTCAACTGGGAAAATGTCATCTCCAGATTGGCCTGTAGGCAGTCAGTTTTTGATTAATGATTGATGTGGGAGGACCCAGCCCACTAGGGGAGGGGCCACTATGAGCCTGATAGTTGTATAAAAAAAACTATCCAGGTAGAAAACAGCATTCCACTCTGGCTTTGGTAGTCAGTTCCTGCCTGACTTTTTATGAATCACCAATTGTAATCAGAACGTTGTGAGCCAAACAAACCTTTTCCTCCCCAAGCTGCTTTGTGGTTGTTTTGTCACAGCACAGCAATAGAAACAGTAGAAATACATTATTCTATGGAAAATTTAGGTTTGCTAGGTGTGGCGGTTGGTACACCTTTAATCCAATCCCAGCACCCAGGATGCCTATGGTGAAGCTCAATTTTGAGGCCAGCCTGGTTCTACAGGTGAGTTCCAGGACAGCCAGGGATAACAGTGAGACCCCCTGTCAACAAACCAAAGCAAAACCCCCCAAAAACAAATCAATGGAAGAAAGCGAAGGAAGGAAACACACATGATTAGAAAGTATGCAAAGTGAATGGTTTTGTTTGTTTGTTTGAGGACAGGGGTTCTCTGTGCAGCCCTACCTGTCCTGCAACTCTGGAGGGTGAATACCACGTTTTCCTTATCTAGTCCTCTACTGATGGGCACCCTAAAATGATTCCATGATTTGGCTACTGTGAATTGAGCTACAATAAACATGGACGTGCAGGAATCTGAGCTGTGTGTCGACTCTGATTCCTTTGAGTTTGTTCTGCGTAGGGAGCATAGGAAGCCCTCAGTGACTGAAGTCCTGAGTGACCATATACTAGGCGTGGACACAGCCACGACAAGGACCAAGGCATGGAACCATGGCAAAGTGGAACAGCCTTCTTTGGGTGAGACTCAGAGAAATGGCAAAACCTTCTTCCTGGGTCCAAGTTCCCAGGGGACTTTACCAGTAAAACTAGCAACTGTGGCTCCTTCCTTCCGATGTTTATAGCCTGAGGACCTGCCGGGCTACAGAGACCATTGCTGAGAACAGTGAAACTCACTCCACCTGCGATGAAATAATAAACAGGCTGAGGTTCCGGTTTTACAGAGGCAGTAGGTGCCAGTCCATCGGATGCACACTCTCACCTGACTCCAGCTTTTTATGTATATATATTTGTCTGTGTGCCTGTCTTTCTCATTCCCTCAGTGTCCCTAGCCAGGGTTCCAGGACCCAACCACTTGGGTTTTCTCAGGAATTGTGTAACACTCAGGTATAGACTGGTTTCAAATTTAGTTTTTTAATTTTTATTTATTTATTATGATACAATATTCGGGCCAGAAGAGCGCACCAGACCCCATTACAGATGGTTGTGAGTCACCATGGTGGTTGCTGCGAATTGAACTCAGGACCTTTGAAAGAGCAGGCAATGCTCTAACCTTTTGAGCTATCTATCCAGCCCCCCTCAAATTTAGTTTTTTTTCAGGGCTCTACACTGATTTCCATAGTAGGTGGTCTAACTTCCTTCCCACCATGAGCATTGATGGTTTTCCTTAAGAACTTTTTTCGGCTAGGGTTACTATTGTTGTGAAGAATCCTCATGACCAAAATAGGTTGGGGAGGGAAAGGGTTATTTGACTTTGTTGCAACATCATGGTCATCATTGAGGAGTCAGGAATTCAAGCAGGACAGGAACCTGGAGGCAGAAGCTGATGCAGAGGTCGCGGAGGAGTGCTGCTTCCTGGCTTGCTCACTTGTTCTTTTTTATAGAACCTAGGACTCTCACCCACAATGAGGTGGACTCTCTCCCCATCAATCACTGAGAAAGCCTACAGCTGAATCTTATGGAGCATTTTCTCAATTGACTTTGCTCTTTTCAGAGGACTCTAGCTTGTGTTTAAGTTGACACAAATCTAGACAGCACAGTAACAGTAATTCTGACTTGCTCATTTGGTTTAGATTCCTTAATGGCTAAAGGAGTATTTTTCCTATAGTCTTTTTTTTCTACATAACAGAGACTGCCTGAAAAAACAAATCAAAACATAAAAACAAGCAAACAAAAACCCAAAACAACAGCAACATTAGAAAAGAAATGAACATACTCAGGAAGCTGAGTCAAGAGGACTTTTGTTTTGTTTTGTTTAGTTTTTGAGACAAGGTTTCTCTGTAGCTTTGGAGCCTGTCCTGGAACTAGCTCTTATAGACCAGGCTGACCTCGAACTCACAGAGAATCCACCTGCCCTCTGCCTCATGAGTGCGGGATTAAAGGCACGTGCACCACAACTGGCTAAGAGGACTGTTTTTAAGACTAAAAAGCCAGCCTAGATTACCTTACTGAGCTACAGTTCTAGCATGGGCCACAGAGTGAGATCTTATCTCAAAAACCAACTGTGCCGGTTAGGTTTTGTCCACCTAGAGTCACCTGGGAAGAGGAACCCTCAACTGAGGAAGACGGACCCTCTACTGAGGAATTGTCTTCATCAGATTGTCCTATGAGCATTTTGTTGTTGTTGCTGTGGTTTGGTTTTGTTTCCTGCATCTTGCTCAGTAGACCAGGCTGGCCTTGAACTACTCAGAGATCCGCCTGTCTCTGTCTCCCGAGTTTTGAGATTAAAGGTGTGCTCACCACTTGTCTATTGTGAGCATTCTGAGAGGAGGCATTTTCTTGATTAATGATTGATGTGGGAGGGCCTGGGCCTACTGTGAGTGGTGCCCTGGGCAAGGTGATCCTGGTTTGTATGAAGAAAGCAAGCTAATCAAGCCAGTAGTAATTTTGTTCCTCCAGGGTACTGTTCGGTTCCTGCCTTGAATGTCCTCGATGACAGACTGTAAACTGCAATCCATCGAACCCTTCCTAGCTGGGCTTGGCCAGAGTTTTATCCCACAATAAGGCTCTGTGTGTTTATCTTCTCTCCCTCTTCTTCCCACCTCATTCTATCTCTCAGCACGGCTGGGAACGAAACCAGGACCATGCTAATGTTAGGCAATTTCTTTCTCTTTTAGGGGGGTTAGTTTTCTTGAGACAAGTCTCTATGTAGCCTGAGCCCTGGCAGTCCTGGAAAGTCTCTGTGTAGATCAGACTAGCTAAAATCTCCCAGGCTGAACGTTTTTTTTTTTTTTTTTAACCGTTGAAACAACTCATTTCCATGTTTTGCTTTATTAACTCTGCACTACTTGATTTCTGTTTTTTTTTTTTTTTTTTTTTTTTTTTTTTTGGTTTTTCGAGACAAGGGTTTCTCTGCAGCTTTTTTTAGAGCCTGTCCTGGAACTAGCTCTTGTAGACCAGGCTGGCTTGAACCTACAGAGATACCACCTGCCTCTGCCTCCCCGAGTGCTGGGATAAAAGGCGTGCGCCACCACCGCCCGGCTGTTTTTTTTTTTTTTAATAATTTACTTAGCTTTATCTAATGTGCACTGGTGTGATCCCCTGGAACTGGAGTTACAGACAGTTGTGAGCTGTCATGTGGGAGCTGGGAATTGAACTCCGGGTCCTCTGAAGGGCAGTGCTCTTAACTGCTGAGCTATCTCTCTAGTCTACTGGATTTCTTTATTGGAGCAGGAGACTCAGGTAGGTGGTCTGGATGTAGCAGTAACTAAGTTAAATTTGGGCCTATTTTTGGTTTCTTGTGAGCAACAAAAGCATCATCTTTATTAAATGAGAGAGAGAGAGAGAGACGAAAGAGAGAGAGAGAGAGAGAGAGAGAGAGAGAGAGAGAGAGTTTTGTTCTGTGGTCCCAGTACTCAGGCGGATCTTAGGAGTTCATACGTTTGAGAGTTTGAGATTAGATTATTAGCCTGGACAACATGTTAAGATCTGCCTCAGAACAACAACAGTAAACACAACAGCTATTTTCGTTAAAATATACATGTCCCCTATAAATGGCACACATTTAAACCTATCACTCAGAAGGCAGAGGCAGGTGATCTCTGTTGAGTTTGAAGCCAGCCTGAATTCTGGGACAGCCAGGGCAGCTACAGAGAAATAAAAAAAAAAAAAGTCTAGAGGAAAATAAATTCTAACAGTCAGTAAATACTTAGAAAACTTAATGGCACAGAAGACAAAGAGATTAAATTGTTCTGTCCTTGGGTTTCAAGGCGTAAACCAGACATTACATTTTCTTTTTCTTTTTTATCTGTCTGTCTGTCTGTCTACTGTTGTTGCTTGAGACAGGGTCTCAAATCTTATGTAGCCTGGGCCTTAAATTCATTAAGCAGCCCAGGGTGGCTTTGTATTTCTGTCTTTGTCTCTATCTTTAGAGAGCTGGGATCCGAGGAGTGCATCACACCCGAGTTACATTTTCGTAAAGAATAAAAGTTCTAGCCAACTTCAAGTTCAAGACAGCCTCAGGTACAAACCAAGTTCAACAGAGGCCAGACTTGGCAATCTTGAGACCTGTTTTATCTATTTGCCTCTAAGTATTATTGTTTGGGTGCTGGGGATTATATACAAAGCCTTGTGAATGCTAGGCACAACCGGGAGGGGTGGCGCATGTTTTTAGCTCCAGCACCCGAGAGGCAGAGGCATGAATCTCTGAGTTTGAGGCCAGCCTGGTCTAAAAAGGGAGTGTTACAGGATGGCCCACTACTACAGAGAAATCCCTGTCTTGAAACCGAAAAAAAAAAAAAAACAAAAAAAACATGCTAGCACATTCTCCACCATTGAAGCCTCCGTTTATTTTATTACTTAATAGACAGATCCTTACAGACCAGCCCATGCTAGCCTATAGTTTCTGATGCTCCTGCCTCAGTCTCCCGTTGTCTTCTTGCCCTACTACTTTGATGGAGCAGAATGGTACCTTCCTGGTCCAGTAAAACTCAGACAGATCCATGCTACCTGTTTCCGATGCTTGGGCGTGGGACTGAGCTGGGGGTAGGGCAGCCAGAATCACCAGGGGCTTCCCGAGGCTCCGCACCTGCGGGGTGAGGACCACCATCCCAGCGGGAGCAAGCTCCTGGGGTTTTTCACAGTGAGGTAAACAAGCCTCACCAGCCTCGGCTACAACTGCCAAGTTCTTCCTCGGGTGCTCTGAGAGCGGGCGAGTATCTGGGTGTGAGTGGGAGCGTGGAAGAGACAAGGAGACCAAGGTGAGGGCCGCCAACGGGTGGGCTGCGAACTGTGCCCGCGGGATGCAGGACCGCAGGCGTGGGATTTGTTGTCCCGCCGAGTCCTGGCAGAGGGAGAGGTAATTGGCCCCAGCGAGACAGCGGTGGATTTGCCCTGGAGAAAGGAGAGGAGAGAAGCCAGGGATTTATCCTGAGGAAGCCCCGCCTAGCAGAGAGACTGTAGCGGAGGGACATGTGGCCATCCATGTGAGGACTTGGAGGGCGAGGCGGCTGCACTCATCTCGCAGGGTACATTCAGGGGCGTTGAGCAGTAGTGGGAGCAGGCCTTTTTTAGGTTCTTTGCAGGCGTGGTGTGTTTGCGCGGCTCCTAAGGAGGGTGGCCCCAAGAGAATGTAGGGTGCTCTAGCCTCGCCTTACTCCTTTGAGACCCGGTCTCACTGGACTTAAAGCTAGCAATCTTGTCACTGCTGGCTGGCCAGTGACCTCCTGGGATCTGCTTGTCATTGCCCCTGAAAGCTGAGGTTACAATCACGGGCAGCTTTTAAATGGATGCCTAGGACTGGAACTCAGGTCCTCTGGCATAAAAGCGTTCTTTCTTGTGTGTAGCAGCCCGTAGGAGTGGGAGAGAGAGAGATAGCAGAGAGAGAGAGAGAGAACAGAAATAGCCGAGACGAGAAGAGATAGCTATCGCTAAGTCTCTATATCTCTCTCTCTCTCTCTCTCTCTCTCAGACGCTAATCTCCTTCCCTTCCTCCTTCTCTTTTCTTTTAATTTTTCCCCCGTGTTCTCTTCCATTTTATTCTAGACATACATTCACAGTACTCAGAAAAAGAAATTTGAACAAGGCTTCTAAAATCTTGTCATCTTGTTGGGGCATGGTGGTCCATGCCTTTAGTTCCAGCACTGGGGGACAGGGTAGGGGAGCTAGATCTGAGTTGGAGGGCAGCCTGATGTACATAATGAAGTCCAGGACAGGCAGAGCTGTCCCTGTCTCCAACACAAACAAGAAGACTGGTGGCGGTGGCACACACTTTTAATCCCAGGTAGAGACAGGCAGATCTCTGAGTTTGAGGACAGCCTGGTCTACAGAGCGAGTTCCAGGACAGCTAGGGCTACACAGAGAAACCCTACCTCGGGGAAAAAAAAAAAGAAAAAACAAACAAACAAACAAAAAACAAAACCCCACAAGAAATAGGAAAAATGCCCAAATTTATTACTTACTTTACTCTAATATGAGCAACTTATTTTCTGTACTTTCCATCAGCTAAGTTTGTTTCTGTCTTTTTTCTTTTTTCTTCTTCTATTTTTTCAAGACAGGGTTTCATTGTATAGCCCTGGCTGCCCTAGAACTAGCTCTTGTAGACCAGGATGGCTTCAAACTCACAGAGATCCATCTGCCTCTGCCTCCCAAGTGCTGGGATTAAAGTGTGCGCCACCATTACCCTTGCCTGGTTCTGTTCTTGTTTTTTTTTTTTGTTTGTTGTTTGTTTTTCGAGACAGGGTTTCCCTGTAGTTTTTAGAGTCTGTCCTGGAAACTAGCTCTGTAGACCAGGCTGGCCTCGAACTCAGAGATCCGCCTGCCTCTGCCTCCCGAGTGCTGGATTAAAGGTGTGCGCCACCATCACCCTGGCCTGGTATCTGTTTTTAATATCCTTTGAGAGCCTGGAGAGAGGTTCGGTGGTTAAGAGGTTGGACGCCTCCTCCAGAGGATCTGAGTTCAATTCTAGCAATGTGTCAGGTGTCTAGTACTCTAGCTCTTGGCCAGAAACCTCTGCATGTACTTATGCATAATTAGAATTTTAAAAATCCTTTGGATATATTCTATTTTTGAGACAGGGTCTCTCAGTGCAGCCCTGACCTTGCCTGGAAGAATATTTGGGTCCTGAAAATTTTGACTGGACTTATCTTGCTGCCTCTGCACCCTGAGTGGCCTGGCCTGCTAAATTTGTATCCAGTATTTTGGGCTTATTAACGTCCTTGGCCTTCTGGTCTTTTCTGTTGTCTGAATGCAGTGTGGCAGAAAATGAGTTGGCTGGGAGAAATTCTTCTGTGGGTTTCCCTGATGTTGCAACATCGGGCCTGATAACTTCGGCTCCCAGGAGGTCTGCCTCTGTGTTCAGCAGCGTGGGCTGAACTGATAAAAAAAAAAAAAAAAAAAAAAAAAAAAAAAAAGAGAGAGAGAGACAGCAAAGAACAATGGTGAGCTAGGACAGTGGAGGGAGCGGAGCTGGGGTGGCTTGTTGGCCTAAAACAGTTGGGAGTGGCAATTTGATAGCTAAAGAGACCCAGTGTTACTGCTTCACAACTGAGGAAGTCCTGGCAGCCTCAGAGGCAGACCCAGCAATTCATGCCCGCTTACCAGGGCAACTACAAAGCTCAGCTTGGTGAGCCTCCTGCTTCAGTTCCCAGAGTGGAGCATGGGCAGCCGCTGCTTCTAACCGAAGGGATCCCGGTGCTCCCCCCAGGCTTCTGATGCCTACTCTTGTCTGTTGCTAGGCTCTCAAGCAGCCCAGCTTGTCACCAAGCTCAGGTCCTGGCGTCCAAAGTCACCGAATAGGCAACTGTCATTTAATTACCAAAAGAGCTACAGAGGCCTGGGGTCCTCCCATAGCAATGCCCGTGGTAGGTAGGTGATCCTGAACACCCCATCCCCAGGCCTACTGGGTCCTGAGTGGGTTGGGGCCCAAAGGCTCACATCCTGGTTCTGGAATGCAGTCCTGACAGAGATAGAAACCCTGAGTTGTTACCATGGAGTTCTGGAAAAAGCCAGAAACAGGCCCTAAAGAAGTTTAGCTAAACAATTCAAACAGAGGCCAGGGCAGGAAGAAAAAAGGAAACGCGAGGAGAAAGTGCCCTCCAACCTAACCCTAAATCCTAACCATAAGCAGAACCTGCAGGTCCTGGTCCCAGCAAGCGTTCCAGAGAGCCTTCATCTCTCTCAGGGTCAAGGGTCCTAGTAAGGAAGGCCCTCACAACTGTGGTGGCACTAGAAGACCACTTCTACCTGCCTGCCTGTTCCTTCTGCTGCCAACACTGCGGGAATGAAAGCTGGGCAGTCTAGCATTTACAGCTCCTCCCTACCCACGCTTCTTAACCTATCGCTTCTCGCTCCAGTAGAGCAGAACAACACACATATGATCCAGCATTTGAAAGCGTAAGGCCAGGAGGATTTCAAATTTGAGAACAGACTAGACCACATAGTGAGAGCTTACCTCCACTCGCAACCAAATAAGAGGTTGAAACTTCCAGGGAAGACTAGATGGTGGTGGTGCACGCATTTAAATCCCAGCATTTGGAGGCAGATGGCAGGCAGATCCTCTGAGTCTGAGACTAGCCTTGTCTACAAAGGGAGTTTCAGGCCAGCCATGGGCTATCCTGTCTCAAAAAATAAAACAACAACAAAAACCAAAAAAATAACCTAGATGAAGTAAACATCACTTCATGTTCCTCCTACTTGTGCAGTTAAAATATACATACATACATACATACATACATTACATACATGCATACATACATATATACATACATACATACACACACACACACACAATCTGACTTTTCTCCACTGGGAGCTGAGTTTACAGGCATGTTCAAGACAGCAGCTAGTTACATGAGTTGGTCTTAAAATCAAGCCATCTCAGCTGGGCAGAGTGGTGCAGGCCCTTAATCCCAGCATTTGGGAGGCAGAGGCAGGTGGATCTCCGAGTTTGAGGCCAGCCTGGTGTACAAGAGCTAGTTTCCAGGACAGGCTCCAAAGCTACAGAGAAACCCTGTCTCGAAAATCAAGCCGTCTCTCCCAGCCCCTAGTAAGTTTTGTTTTTTTTAAATATTTATTTATTTATTTATTATGTATACAATATTCTGTCTGTGTGTATGCCTGCATACCAGAAGAGGGCACCAGACCCCATTAGAGATGGTTGTGAGCCACCATGTGGTTGCTGGGAATCGAACTCAGGACCTTTGGAAGAGCAGGCAATGCTCTTAACCTCTGAGCCATCTCTCCAGCCCCAAGTTTTGTTTTGTTTGAGTTCAAATTTTGCTTGTTGTGTAGGCTGTCCCAGAACTCAGAACTCATCCCCTGCCTCTTGCTGGAATTGCAGGGGAGCCCTACTACACTTGGTTTGATAAACTTTCATTGGATGCTGTTTTGTTGTTGTTGTTTGTTTGTTTTTGAGACAGGGTTTCTCTGTGTAACAATCTTGGCCATCCTGGAACTTGCTCTGTATTCCAGGTTGGTCTAGAAATCACAGAAATTCTCCTGCTTCTGCCTCCTGAGTGCTGGGATTAAAGACTTGCATCACCACTGCCCACCTCAATGTTGTATTTTTTATTTTTACTTTATTTTATTATTACTATTATTGTTGTTGTTGTTTTGATTTTTTGAGACAGGGTTTCTTTGTGAAACAGCCCTGGCTATGCTGGAACACACTCTTGTAGCCCACGCTGGTTCAAACTCCCAGAGATTTGCCTGTCTCTGTCTCCCGAGTGCTGGGATTAAAGGCATGCATCACCACCTCCTGGCTTAGATTTTTTTTTTTGTTTTGTTTTGTTTGAGACAGGGTTTCCCTGTAGTTTCTAGAGCCTGTCCTGGAACTAGCTCTTGTAGACCAGGCTGGCCTCGAACTCACAGAGATCTGCCTGCCTCTGCCTCCCGAGTGCTGGGATTAAAGGCGTGCGCCACCACCGCCCGGCTTTATCTTTTTGGTCTTCATCTCTGTTATTATGATTTGTTAGGTCCATGACATTGAGCTAATTATTCCACAAATGGGTCATGATTTATGGTGCATTTCTCATAGCCTTGTTTGAATACTAACCCATTAGACAGTCTTTTTCCAGATCATTTTTATACATTTATGTGCTGATCAGTAAATTTTTTACTATGACCTGATGGGGAGGGGTCTAGCTATACAGAAGAATGCACGACTTTTTACGTCTGGGCTTTTTTTGATTGTCTGGTAGTTTTTTATATTTGGTTTTTGTTTTTGTTTTGGTTGTTTGTTTTCTTTTGTTTTTGTTCTTTGTTTTAGAATTTTGAGACTGAGTTTCTCTGTGTAATAGTCCTGCCTTGAACTCAGAGATCCACCTGCCTCTGCTTCCCAAATCCTGGGATTAAAGGCGTGTGCCACCACGCTCCTCATAATGTTTTAGTGTTTTACTATTACTTTTTAAGAAAATAGTACTCTCTCCTGTCAGGGATTGGCCTTGAGCTCACTTGGTAGCTGATGATGACCCTGAACTCCTGAACTTCCTGTTCTTACCTCCCAAGCACTGAGAATACTGGCATACACTACCACACCTACTACCAAAACAAACTGTAGGGTGCTTGTGCAATGCAGGTCTCTGGGATCCTCTCAGAGCAACTTTCTCTATCTGTGTGAACTCTAAAGTCTAAACTCTGTCTTCTGTTTCAGGGAGTCATGCAGGCTGCCAACAGCACAGGGAACGAAATGAACAGCTCTCCAGACAGCGACTCGGGACACTTGCTGGACTCCTCTTTGTTTCCTGCCTCGAGTGGATACTCTGTAGACCAGGCTGGCCTCGAACTCACAGACATCCGCCTGCCTCTGCCTCCCAAGTGCTGGATTAAAGGCGTGCATCACCACTGCCCAGCCAAGTTTAAAATTTTTAAAGCATTAAATTTGGATTTTATAACAGATTAACCTTTATACCCTTTAAAATATTTTAATTTGGGGGCTAGGTGACGCAGTGCACGCCTTTAAACCCAGCACTCAGGAGATAGAGGCAAGCAGGCAGATGTGTGTGAGTTCAAGGCCAGCCCTGGTCTACAGAGTGAGTTCCCTGGACAGCCAAAGCTACACAGAGAAACCCTATCTCAAAAAAACCAAAATTGTTTTAATTTAAAGAATTTTGGGGGGTTGAAGAGATGGTTCAGCAGTTCAGAGTGCTTGTTGCTCTTGCAGAAGACCAAATTTCAGTTCCCAGCACCCACATGGTAGATAACAATGGTCTAAAACTTCAATTTCAGGGAATCTCAACACCCTGACCTCCACGTGCACCAGGCACGCATGTGGTGCACATACATGAATGTAGACAATACACTCATACACATCAAACAAATAACTCTTTTTAAAAATAATTTAATTTTGGGGGAGTGGGAGGGAAATGGGAAGTGGGGAGAAGGTGGAAATTCTTAATAAATAAATAAAATTAAAGGTTGAAAAAAAGTAGATTGAGATTTAGTCTATTATAAACCTGTCCATCTCCAACATAATAAAACCTTTGTTCCAAAAAAAATTTAATTTTATGTACATTGGTGTGAGGGTGTCAGATCCCTGGAACTTGATTGGCAGACAGTTGTGAGCTGCCATGTGGGTGCTGGGAATTGTACCTGGATACTCTGGAAAGACAGTCAGTGCTCTTATCTGCTGGGCTGTCTCTCCAACCCCCAAAATAAATAAATCTTAAAATTAAAAAAATGAGCTGGGCAGTGGTGGCACACGCCTTTAATCCCAGCACTCGGGAGGCAGAGACAGGTGGATCTCTGTGCTTATGAGGCCAGCTTGACTACAGAGCAAGTACAAGGGGACAGGCTTAACAGAGAAACCCTTTCTCGAAAAACCAAAATAAGTAAATAATAGTTAAAAATATGTGAATGGGGGATAGTGTCTGTGCTTACGTAGCGGTCAGAGGACAACTTAATGGGAGTCGGTTCTCTCCTTCCATCCTGCAGGTCCCAGGGACTGAACCTAGGTCTTCAGGCCTGACTGCAGATGTTTTCACCTGCCAAGTTATCTCACTGGGCGCTTTCCCTTTACATATTTTGTATATGTGTATATATGACTCTGTGCACGCCAGGGTGTGCTGTGGAGGTCCGAGGACAGCTTTTGAGAGTTGATTCTCTTCTTCCATTTGGGTCCCAGGGATGGACTCAGGTCTTAGCCTCGGAAGCAGGCTCCTTTTCCTGTTAAACTATCTTGTCCCTCCCTACCTTAATTCTTTTAATAAAGAAGTTTTTCTTTATTAGCATGTATTAATTATATGTAAGAATGAGCTCGTTGTGAGATCTTCACAAATGTCTATAATATTATTTTGATGACACAGCCCCATTGTTCTCTCTTCCACCCCCACTCCTATTGATTCTTTCTCTGCTCACTTCATCTGCCCTTTGCTTTTATGTTTTTTTCCCCTGGTGAACCAATGACTTTAATGAGAGTTACTTAACATGAGCGAGGAATGTTTACAGGAGCCTAAATGGCTCTATCACTTAAGTAAATCACCCCCCCCCCTCTCTCTCTCAGCAATGCTGGGAAGTGAGTCATGACCCCTTAGGCCTCCATGTCACAATGCTGATGGCCTCAGTCCTTTGCATTTCTTACTCCAGGAATCTCAGTTGCTGAGAGATTAGGAGGCAATGGCGGTGATGCGCCTGGGAGACCGTGTTCTACATCACCCCACCTCATCATTTTGTTCTTCTGTTCTCTCCACTGCAGCTTCCAGGATGTTCCCTGAGCCTTGCAAGGTGTTGATTTGAATGTCTGTGTAGGGATGATGACTCAACAGTCACTTACTTATTCTCAGCCAACTGACCAGTTGAGAGTGACAGTCACATCTGGCCGCTCAGGATGTATCCTGGGGGGTTCTGTTCCCCAGACAATGGCTCTCCTGCTGCTGCTAAAGGTAGCTTTTACTAAATCACTATTGTTCTAACAGAGATTCAAAGGCTTAGGTGAAAACCTGCCAGCCCAGGGACTAACATTCTCTCTTAGCTGGCGTTCTGGAAGCCCTTCTTCTTCCACACCGCCCCAACTAAAGAAACACTCCTCTCTGCTGCTTCCTCTCAAACAGTTGCTAACCCACCTCTCTGAGCCTAGGTTAATTTTATTTAGTTAAAGCAACTGCAACACATCTTTACCTACTTAAATAAAAGCGGCAGAAACACACGGAACACATCTTTGCCCAGCTAAACAAATAGTCCACAACACACTACCACCCACAGCAAAAGGAATTTTCTCTGCCCAGTGCGGGAAGCAGCACTAATCTATGGGCATGAACATAAATTTTTAGAAGGGAATTTAATGGCACATCAGGACCAGTTAGTAAGACAACTGCAGTAGCATCCCCATTAGGGCCTACGCAGGGCTTTTGACCACATTTATAGTACCAGAAGTGAATTATCTTTTGCGAACGGGCCTCAGATCTAATCAGAAAGTTGGTTACCCGTTAACCATCATGTCAGTACCGCATTAATGGGCACATCTTGCCTGGCAGGTTCGTACTGTAATATGTAGAATTCAAAGTTCTCCTGTATTTATATTTAATAATATATTTTTTTGCTGTGAACTTTTAAAACTCTTTAAAATTATTAGCTTTGCTGGGCAGTGGTAGCACACATCTTTAATCCCAGTACTGGGGGAGGAGAGACAGGTGGATCTCTGTGAGTTCGAGGCCAGCCTGGTGTACAAGGCTAGATCCAGGACAGGCCCCAAAGCTACCGAGAAACCCTGCCTCGAAAAACAAAACGAACAAACAAAAATTACTAGATCGACGTGGTAATACATGTCTATGATGCTAGGAAGTGGTGGCAGGAGAATGAAGAATCACGAGTTCGAGGTTAGCCTGGATTTATTTTAAGACTCTGAAAAGTTTTTGTGTCTTTATAAACCTCTCTGCCAATGTAATAATCCAAATCCGACCAAATCAAACCGAATTGGAAAAAGCCCAAATCTAATGGATGCCAGGGCTCCCAGGTGGCTTTCCAACCCTTGGAGAGGAGGGAGAGGAGATGGGGAAAGAAATTACTGTTTGCTCTGGGGGGAGGGGAAGGGAGTGGGGGGCAGTTTAAACAGCCTGTGGGTGTGGTCTTGAGCCTGGGGTAGGGGGTGGGGGTTGGGGGGTGGGAGGAGTGGTCACCATTTGGCAGGCTTTCTCAGAGGTGGAGTCTGAACTGTGGCTACTTCCAGAGGAGGGAGCTTGGGATGGAACTTTCCACCTAAACATTGGAGGTGGAGTCTGGACTGAGGAAACTACCAGAGCATGAGGGGGAGGGGGGCTCAATATGGAACTTTCCACCCAAATATTCCAATCTTTTTGGATATATGGATGCCAGGGGCTGAGGTGAAGCCTTAACCCAAACACTCTGTCTCAATTTTTTCCCCCCTGAGACAGGCTTTCTCTGTGAAACAGTTCTGCCTATCCTGGAACTTACTCTGTAGACCAGGCTGTCCTCGAACTCAGAGATCTACCTGCCTCTGCCTCCTGACTGCTGGGATTAAAGGCATGTGACATTACCTCCTAGCTTCAATTTTTTTTAACCAGATTTGAATATAGTCATGCTTATAGCTATGATTTAATACACTATAAGGATGCAAACTAGAATCAGTAAAAGGGAAACTATGCATGGGATAAAGTCTAAGGAAAGCCAGTTGTAAAACTGTGTGGTGGTAAAACCTGATCCTGGTACCTCTGGAAGTGGAGCCAGGAGGGTCATAACTTGTCAGAAGCCGGATGCCAGCAAGAGGTGGGGGCGGGGGTGGGGTGGAGAGAAAGCAAGAAACCAAACAACTAATAAAAGAAAACAACAAAAACGGTAAAGGTTTAAAGGAAAAAAAAATCAAACACTAGCTTCAGAGCTCCCCCACCCCATCCCAATGGAGTCTCAAGGGGCTCATTCCCAGCAACAAGCCTTGGAAACTTGTATGAAGTGTTGCCTTCTGGGAAAGCTCACCTAAGTCCTTAATCCAAGGACTTCATGTTTCCACAGCAAGTACTTTACCAACCGAGCCATCTCCTGAGTGCTCTTAGCAATTTATAATTCTCTTAGGCAAAAAGAATAAACTGTTTTGGTTTTGCTGTTTTGTTTCTCGAGACACAATTTCTTTGTGTAGCCCTGTATTAGCATTAGCTAATACATTAATTAGCTCTGTTGACGAAGCTGGCCTCGAACTCACAGAGGTCCATCTACCTCCCAAGTACTGTGATTAAAGGTGTTTGCCACCACCGGAATAAACACACTATTTAATGTCATATTTTGTCCTCCACCTCCTGAGAGCTGTAAATCACAACTTCAAGTTTATGGCTGGCATTTGAAATAAAGGGGACCTAGAGTAATCTCTTGGACACAAATGTATGGTGCTAGGGGCACCAGTGCCCATGTTCAGACGTCATAAGGTAGACAGTTCTGCACTTGTTGATAACCACAGCAGCTTAGCACTGAGGCAAGAAGTTCACAAACTACGCGTTTCTGTCCCCGTGTGAGTTTGATACTACATTTACAATGACTACCGACCCTTTGAAAGAAGCGGTGTGCCTGCCATTGTTCATCTGTGATTAGCACAGATGTTTGCAGACTGTAGTGCGAGCAGCTAAGTGTGCGCTTTTGTGGTTACTCACAGTTAATGTACTCCAGTAACCAGGAGTCTGGGTCATGTTTTCACATTGGAGCTGTCTAAACCGTGATAACGAACCAGGACCCATTGCATTCAACTACAGTCCTGTTATATGTGGGAGTCGGAACCGTGCAAATCCAAGTCATGTGAATATCTGCAAGTTTTGTTACTAAGTTCCAGCTATTAACTTTCTTAATATTTGGGGCTTTATTTTTATTTTTTAAATGGCCTCTCTATGTAGCTCAGACTCTCATGTTACAATTTCATAACCGGTGAATACCGAATTATTATTAGTATACGGAGCCTCTTTTCTCTAGCACAAGTTTATTTCATTCTTCAGCTTCTGATAAAGCGTTTATAGGTGCTCTGAGATTCTCGTGGGTGATTTGCTAACTTGTGCCATTTTATTACGCAGTTATTTTTTTAAAATCCGAATATTTATTAATAAATTCTGGTCGATTCTGGAATCGGACTTGAGGTCTTTGCACATACTTGGCAAGGGCGAGTAATCTCCCGACTGACCTCTGCTCCAAGCTCAAACCAAGAAAATGGCAGTATTGTTTCCTGAAAAGTTATGCCCTTTATTTTTTTTTGTTGTTGTTGTTTTCTGAAAGTTTTTTTTTTTTTTTAAATGTATAAAGACCCGGCACGCGCCAATCTGTAGGGACAGAAACTGCGCAGTCGTGTTCAGCCTACATTTCCGGATCCGATCCAGGCGGTCTGAGCAAGCGCGGAAAGTGCGACAACCCTGGCCGCATGACTCATCCTGCTTTCCCCGGTCCAAGCGGGGAAAAGGAGAGAGCTCGGATACGCATGCGCTCTCCGAAGTTTGTGGAGTTCCACAACACAAATCCTGTGTTTGTAAAAGTCACCTAAGGGAGGTGCGGCTGAGTCATTTTCTCCATGCTTTTAATTTGAGGTGCTGGGGACGGAACCCAGGGCCTCACGGAGCTAGGCGAGCACTTCCGCCAGCCACTTTTACTAGTTGGGCTGTATTTTGATCTACACATTCTGATGCGTAGTTCTGCGAGGACAGCATGCCATACCACGCTAATACCAGCACTACCTCCGACCCGACCTCCTCTGAGCACCCGGCTGTCACTAGGCTTTTCCTCCCCGGGACCACACACGTCCCCGGGACGCAGACGTTCGGTTCCTACTGCGCACGCGCGGCGTCGCGAATTCCGTCCGCAGAGGACACAGCTCGCCCCCTGGCGCGCAGCGCGAGAACGCCGGACGTTGCTCTTGCGCACGCGCGGTGCAGGTCAGGCCGGAGCGCGGGAGCGCGTTTTGGCGCCAAGGAGAGGAGGGCGCGCCCGGCGGACTGCGCAATCAGAGGCTTAAATTGCGTACGTTCGTCTCCAGGGTTTGCGGGAAGCCGCGCGGGGGACCCACGGGTCTGGCCACGCCACTTGCCGCCGCCGTGTGGACTTCGCCCCCTTAAGGCGCTTGTACTTTTCGGGTTGTGGTGTCTCTGGGCTTTTGAATCATACTTTATAATGGAGGACGCCATACCCGATGTGAGCTAGCCCGACAGAACTGGATATCGGAAGTTCGTAGAGCGGCGCCCGGAAGTGGTTCATCAAATTTACTAGTGTGGTAAACCCGATTTTAGTCCCCAGGAGTGTGAGAGGAGGTGTATAGATGTGTAGCTGGCCCGCCCGCTACCGTTCACACTATGCCCCTATTCCACGCTAAAGTGTTGATACTCTTGCTTCAAAGATGGTATGAGGGACTTTATTCTGGAGCCGCATATGAGTGACTATAACCCGGGATCAGGTCACTCCAAATTCCATGTTTAATCTAGTAACAGTTGGATGAAGTGTTGGAAATAACAGAACGTCATAAATCAAGAAAGACACTTGACATGTTTTGAATCAAAAGAATTTACAAGAGAGCCATGGCTCCCTCCCTCCCTCCCCTCCGTGTCTCTGTCTCTCTCTCTGTCTCTCTCTCTCTCTGTCTCTCTCTCTCTGTCTCTCTCTCTGTCTCTCTCTCTCTCTCGCGCGCACACACACACACACACACACACACACACACACACACACACGGCTCTAGCACCACAATAGCCTTGGGCTTCATTGACATAGTAGCCCATCATTACCTGTTGTCTGGGCTCAAACTCACAAGAGATCTCTCTGCCTCTGCTTCCCAAGTACTGGGTATTAAGGTGTGGGCCACCATGCCCAGATTACCTTTTAATTTTGGTGTAAAATTTATAATCATCTTGTCATTTCTCTCCTTATCTGTATTGCTTTAAATCTATAGGTTGATTTAGGAGAATGGTCACATTACAATTTATGAACATAGCATTTTTCTCAATTTACTTTTTTTTTGGAGACAGTGTCTCTCTACATAGTCCTGGCTATGCTGGAGTTCACTATTTAGACCAGGCTGGCCTTAAACTCACAGAGATCCTTCTTCCTCTGCCTCCTGAGTGCTGGGATCAAAAGCGTGCCCCACCATACACTGCACTAGTCTAATTTAATTTTTCTCACCAATGACTATTTTCTATGTTGATGTGTTCTGTTTTGGCATAAAAATTATTTGTATGTATTACTGGCATATAGAAAGAAATTCAAGTAGTTATTATATATTTAACTAACTATTCAGTATCTGGTAACCTTACTATTGTTGTGGGTCTGAGACTCCCAGTCAACCCAAGCAGACACAGAGGTTTCGAAAAGCAAGATTTATTTCAGGGAAAAACCACAGAAACTGATTGATCAGGGAACACAGTACAGATTCGGGAGCTGAGTGCATCCCTGAATGTTCATCTCAGCAAGTATTTAAGCACGAAACCCACAAACATCTGTGCCAAATTACAGTTACATTTTTCTACCAATCAGGATTCAAAGATTAGGGCTTTTCCCCATGTGCTCCATCATTGTCAACTGACACAGAATGTCAACTTTTCAGTCCAACCAATCAGATTCATTTGTTCTTTCTGTTGTTAGGAACAACCATAATGTTTTTAGAGAACTAAAGATCATACTTCTCTTGTTCTAGGAGGAGGTGGGTCAGCTATTGGAAAGTTCACAGTTTCCCTACGACTTGGTAATCTGAACTCTGTTTCACCCTACAGGTAAAATGGAGTCTTAAGTGAAAATGAAAGTACTTAGGACAAGGTGCTTTTGCCTGCTCCCAAAAGCACTTCTAATAATTTTATGTGCAGATTATCTTACATTATTTTATATATGTGAATGTTTTGCCAATCTCCTAGAACTAGAGTTATGGATGGTTGTTAGCCACCATGTGGATAACTGGGAACTGAATCTGAATTCTTTTGCCAGAACAGCAAGTATTCTTAGATACTATATTTTATTTTTTGAGATAGAATGTTGCTATAAGTAATCAAGGGGTTGCAGTAAAGAAGCTACCAACACAACCATTTCATTAGGGGGAAGGTTTCTGTTTTGTTTTGTTTTGTTTTGTTTTGGAGACAAGGTTTCTCTGTGTAGCTTCGGAGTCTGTCCTGGAGCTTGCTCTATAGACCAGGCTGGCCTCGAACTCACAGAGATCTGCCTGCCTCTACCTCCTGAGTGCTGGGATCAAAGGTGTGTGTTACCACCGCCTGGCAGGGATAAGGTTTTTATTGTGGGCAAGAGAGAGAAAATATCCAGAGGCATCTCGGAGAGTCTAGGGCTAAGAAAAGAAAGCAGCCTGGTCTACAGAGCTACTTTCAGAACAGCCAAGGCTACACAAAGAAACCAGATTGTATCTGGGATCTAGATTTTCTTTTCTTTTGTCCCTTTTCTCTTCTTCCTCCTTCTCTCCCTCTCTCCTTCTCTTTCTTCTTCTTCTTCTTTTTTTTTTTTTTTTCCGAGACAGGGTTTCTCTGTTGCTTTGGAGCCTGTCCTGGAACTAGCTCTTGTAGACCTGGCTGACCTTGAACTCCCTAAGATTCACCTCCCTCTGCCTCCCAACTGCTAGGATTAAAGGCATGTGCCACCACCACCCGGTTTAGATTTTCTTTTTTTGTAATTATCATTATTATCATTATAATTTTTGAGACAGTGTCTTATGTAGCCCAAACTGGCCCCATGTTTTGTGTCTAGCCAAGGATAACCTTGAACTTTTGATCTTTCTGCCTTTTCCTCCCTGGATGCTGAGATACAGGCAAGCCTCACCAAGCAGTGCAAGGCAAGCATTTTACTGAGCTGCATTCTCAGCCCTCTTGATGGAGATTTTCTAAATTGTAGATTTAATGACTCTGTGCTTCAGTTTGTCACTTAGAACATAGGTATGACTATTTCTTTCTAATTTGTCATTTGTCATCCCTAGATGGGGGAAAGTTGGTGCTTGTTCCAAGATCAGAGTGATGACCTGTACCCAATTCACATGTCCTCAGTCACACTAGAGGCTTTTCATAGTTAGTTTTGCTTTCTGTCTCTGTTTGTGTGAAGATGAGCCAGAGATCAGCAGCATGCGAGGGACTCACGCCTTAGCTTTGTCCTGCTCCTTACTATTGAAGAGACTTCCCAAGGTTGAGTCTCCCTTGCTCTGCATGTGGCCTTCTAACCCATTGATTATTTTTCTTCTGATTCTCCTTACTTCCAGGATGCCACATGCTCTTTATTTTCCTTCTTTCATTGTTCACAGGTTTTATCTTTTCTTTCTATGTCTGAATGTTTGTGTGGTCTGTTGGCAGTTCCTACCTGCCTTGATTTCATCATCTCCTTGTCTCAGGCTCCTCTTGGCAGCATCGTCTGTTGTCACCAGTCCTCTCTGGACCAGACCTCTCTGGCTAATCTCTCTAGTGATGCTCTGTGTTCACATGCGGGATGCATACATCCATTTCCTCTGCATATTCACTTGAATGTCAGAAGACCCAAACTTTGTCTTGGCCTCCTGCCCCCACCCCAAGCCTACTCCTTTTTCTTTTTAACAGAAACTCAGAATTATCTTATCAACCAAATTTCTAGAGGACATCTTGTAGATGTCACTAGGTGAGGTATGAAAGTTAACTTTCTCTGCTTCTGGCTTGTTTGTGGCTGTGTTTGAGATATTAGCCTCAGTCGCTGCTCCAGCTGCCTGCTACTATTCAGCCATTATGGACTATAACCCCTCAGACTGTAAGCCCCCAATAAATTCATCTGGTTTGTAAACCAGGCTGGCCTCGAACTCATGGATATAATGAACCGCATAAACGGGCTCAAAGACAGATCATCTCATTTTATGCAGAAAAAGCCTTTGGCAATACCCAACATCCCTTCATAATAAAAGTGCTGGAGAATCTAGGGATACAGGGGACATAGCTCAATATAAATTATGACAACACCAGTAAGCCCACAGCCAACATCTGCTACATGGGGGAAAAAAAATCAAAACACTTCCATTAGAACCAGGAAGAAGACAAGGATGTCCACTCTCTCCTCTTGTTCAGTATAGTACTTATAACTCCTACCTAGAACAGTAGACCAGTGACAAATAGGAAAGGAAGAAGAAGTCAAGGAACACTTATTTTCAGATAACATTTTACAAATAAAAGACCCTAAAGACTCCACCCAGCAATTTCTACATCTGATAACAACATTCAAAGTAGCAGGATACAAAGTTTACAAAATTCAGTAGTCTTTCTATGTATAAATGACAAAGAGATCAGGGAAACAATACCACTCACACTAAACAAAACTTAAAACAAAATTTTGGAAGAAATCTACAAAGTAGTGAAAGACTTATACAATAAAATTTTAAGTCATTGAAAAGAAATTGAAGATGGGCATGGTGGAGCACACCTTTAATCCCAGCACTAGGAAGACAGAGGCAGGCAGATCTCTGTGAGTTCAAGGCCAGCCTGGTCCAGAGAGCAAGCGCCAGGATAGGCTCCAAAACTACACAGAGAAACCCTGTCTCAAAAAACAAAAAAACAAACAAGTTTTATTTTTATTTTATGTGTATTGATGTTTTGCCTGCATGTATGTCTGTGTGAGGGTATTGGATCCCTTGGGACTGGAGTTACAGATAGTTATGGGCTACCATGTAGGTGCTGGAAATTGAACTAGGGTCCTCCAGAAGAGCAGACAGTGCTCTTAATCTCTGAGCCATCTCTCCAGCCACTTCTTTGGCTTTTTTATTGGGAGAACTTGGATGCTTGAATATACACAAAATAAATAAATGTGCCAGGCAATGGTAGCATACAGCTTTAATGACAGTACTCAGGGAGGCAGAGACAAGTGGATCTCTATGAGTTCAAGGCCAACCTGGTCTACAGAATGAGTTCCAAGACAGCTGGAGATACACAGAGAAACCCTGTCTCAAAAAATCAATAAACAAGCTGGGCGGTGGTGGCGCACGCCTTTAATCCCAGCACTCGGGAGGCAGAGGCAGGCGGATCTCTGAGTTCGAGGCCAGCCTGGCCTACTAGAGCTAGTTCCAGGACAGGCTCTAGAAACTACAGGGAAACCCTGTCTCGAAAAACAAACAAAAAAATCAATAAACAAACAAAAAATAATTAAAATAAATTTTAATTTTATTAGATTTATTCATTTTATGTGCTTTGCTTGCATGTATGTATTGCACCATATTCATTCTTGGTTCTTATGGAGATAAGAAAATGTAATTGGTGTCACAGATGGTTTTGAGCTACCATATGGGTGCTGGGAACTAAACTTTGGTCTTTTGCAAGAGCAACAGGTGTGCTTTACTGCTGAGCCATCTATCCAGCATCAACTTTTTTTTTTTTTTTTTGAGACAGGGTTTCTTTGTAGCTTTGGAGCCTGTCCTGGAACTAGCTCTTGTAGACAAGACTGGCCTCGAACTCAGAGAGATCCACCTGCCTCTGCCTCCCGAGTGCTGAGATTAAAGGTGTGCGCCACCACCACCCGGCCCCAACTTTTTTTTTTTTTTTTAAAGAAAATAGCTATTCAAGATTTCTTGGCTTATTTGTTAGTATATGCCATTAACAGAAATTGTTATCTAAGTTGTGTACTTGATACTAAAATTCTCAATAGAAAGAAAATAAGAAAGAAAAAAAAAACAAAACAAAACAAAAAAAAAAGATACTAAAATTCTCTTATTCCTTTTAATGTGAAAAGGATCTGTAACTTTGAAACTTTATATATCAGAGCGCAAGAGCTGCTCTACTGTAGGATCCCAAAGCCAGAAGAGACATCCCAGATTTTACTGGAGGGTAGCTCAGGCTGGCTGGCTATTCATAGCAGTTTCTCCCAGAGACTAGAAAAAGCCAGGAGGATCATAAATCCAAGGGCAGCCTGGGCCACAGAGCCCATCTCAAAAGCAAAGGCACACTTAATTAACACAAAGCAGAGAGAAGGAGGTGGTAAAGTAGGAGCTTAAAATTGATGAAATGGTAATTGGAGAAACAGGAAATACAGAACTACAATCTGGCTACAGAAGAGAACACGTACTCAAGGGATGAAGGGAATGTTACACATATCCTCGGTCCTTAGTGTCATGGCTTTCCCATCATGCTTCATTCCCATCCTTCATTTTATTAAGCAGTTCTTGGCCTAAAACCAAAACAGGTCTTCTTTTCCTTATCCCCTTATGTGAGTGGCATAAACCGTGCCCACTTCTGTACAGATACCATGCCCACCCACCCATCTTCCTAGCCTGTTAGTTTTTGCTGAGATCTCATGTGTTGATGTCCTCTTGTAGGCATTCCTGCTGCCATCTTTAAATAAACATTCCCAGGACAGAATTTAGCACTGTCCTGAAAATTAGATCTGCCTATCAAAGGCCCATCTTTAGTACTTTCTCCATAAGGCAATTTGAATTTATCAAATGTTTGTTTGCTTTGGCTGTTCTTTTTTCTTTTTTTTTATTTTTTGAGACAGGGTTTCTCTGTAGCTTTGATCTGCCGGCCTCTGCCTCCCAAGTACTGGGATTAAAACTGTGCACCACCACTGCCTGACGATTTGTCAGACCTTAAGATGGTTTCTTTAGCCTCTGCTGATTGGCTGTCACATGTCCCACCTGTCCCAACTTTCTTCAGTTCTGCCTCAGAACTCCTGCTGGATCGTCTGTTCTCAGCAGTACTCAGTGCTAGCTTTACTCTCCTAATGACTTTGGATTTGTTGCTTCAGAGATTTCTCCCTTGTTTTTACTATCAACACACTCACTTCATTCAGTAAAATCTATTCACATTCCTGAGCAGCCTCCTGAGAGGAGGGGCTGACTGAAGCAGTGTCTATCACGGTAGTGTGTGGAGAAGCACTTCCTGCACTGTGACCATAGCTTGACGCACAGTTTCTGTATTGAACACAACAGCTCTCCATGTCCACTGGGCCGCCAGCTCCCCACCCCACCCTCAAACGGACACACTATGTGTTCATAGTTTCAAGAGGGCTATTTAGGACGTAAAAGGAATATAAAAAACTTGGCACATAATTCGGATAGAAACGTGAATATGAACAAAGGAAGCATACTGTGCTTGGAAAAATACAAAGTTCCTGCAGTTAAAATTGTGGAATGTACTTCTAACAACACAAGCAGAATTGCAATGTCCACTCTACCCATTTGAGAAACCAGAATCGTCCATTCATTGTAGAACGTGAAATGTGCTGGGTGCTCAGATATTTAAATGAAGGATTGATTTTTTTCTGTGAGGGACTACATCTGAGTAATCTTTACTATCTCTTTCTTTTGTGGACTACAAAGGTAAGAGTCAAAAGTATTAATCCAGGGTGTGGGGAGATAGCTTAGTCAGTAAAGCTCTTGTCTTGCAAGCTCCAGACAGAATCCTCATAAAAGAGTTGGGTGTGGTATCAAACACGTGTAAACCTAGCTGTGGTGAGCTGGGAAGCAGGGACAGGTAGAGCCATGGGACTTGCAGCCTGACTTACTTGACTTACTTGGTAACATTCCAGACCACAAGTGATTGACCCCAATCTCAAACAAAAGTGACAGGCATCTGAGTACCTGAGATGCCCTCTGACCTCCACACCCATGTGCACACATGCATGCACATACCCGCACAGCACATGTACTCCTTTCTACATAAACACACACACTCCTTCAAGTACAAAGTATTAACCTGGAAATTTTGTGGGGCAGGTACTGGAACTCAAACCCAGGGTTTTATTTATTTATTTATTTTTGGGTTTTTCGAGACAAGGTTTCTCTGTAGCTTTGGTGCCTGTCCTGGAACTAGCTCTTGTAGACCAGGTTAGCCTGGAACTCACAGAGATTCGCCTGCCTCTGCCTCCCAAATGCTGGGATTAAAGGCGGGCGCCACCACCTCCCAGCTCCGAACCCAGGGCTTTATGCATGCTAGGCAGGCACTCTACCACTGATCTGTACCCTCAGCCATAAAAATATTCGTCCTTACAATAAAAGTGTTCTGAACCAAGCAGGCCCATGCTACTTAAGGAAGGTCCTTCCTGTGAACCCGCTGGTGGATGTGGAGATTGGAGCTCTGGCTGAAGCCCTTCCCACACTTGCTGCACTCATAGGGCTTCTCTCCTGTGTGCACTCTCTGATGGATGAGGAGTTTGGAGCTCTGGCTGAAGCCCTTCCCACACTTGCCACAGTGGTAGGGCTTTTCCCCGGTGTGCACTCTGAGGTGGATGCGCAGGTCTGAGCTCTGGCTGAAGCCCTTCCCACACTCACAGCACTGGTAGGGCTTCTCTCCCGTGTGGGTGCACCGGTGGATGTGGAGGTTGGAGCTCTGGCTGAAGCCCTTCCCACATTCTCCACACTTGTACGGCCTCTCTCCCGTGTGGACACGCTGGTGGATGTGCAGGTTTGACCGCTGACTGAAGCTCATGCCACAGTCCTTACACTCATAGGGCTTCTCTCCAGTGTGGACTCTCTGGTGGATGTGTAGCTTGGAGCCCTGACTAAAGCCCTTCCCACACCGGTCACACTTGTAAGGTTTCTCCCCTGTGTGAACTGCGTGATGGACGAGCAGACTGGAGCTCCTGGTGAAGCCCTTCCCACATCTGTCACACTTGTAAGGTTTCTCATCCATGTGGACCGCTTGACGGACAAACAGGCTTGCTCCTGGGGAAGCTGGTCCCACACTGCTCACACCTGCCACTCTTTCCTTTTAGGGGGGTCTCTGATGTGAAGTTCTCATCACACTGACCACAGCGGCGTAGTTTCTCTGAAGTGAGAGTTTTCTTGACGAGATGACCATCTGGGTTGTGATAAGTGCCTTCCCGAAGTCATTACAGGAACAGGGTTCCTCTGTGTGCTTTCTCTGAAGACTGCAGGGGACTAATGGTGGCTTCCATCGACAGATGTCTTCACTGTCACAGTCAAAGGGAACGAAAGAGTCTTTGAACTGGACATTTTGGCAAGTTGTCTCACCAGGGAACCATGGAGGTACCCATTCTGTTACAGTCTAAGTTTAACTTGATTCTCTGAACAGTGGTCTATGGGATGACACCCACCCCTTATTCCTTTTCCCAATTCTTTCTTCAGTTACAATGAGAACTTTTTTCCTCTGAGTCTCAGCTTGGGACTTAAGACATACATATTTCTCACCTTCAGTGTTTGTGAAATCACTGACCGGCATCTATTTCAACATCTGTTTGTACTTCTTATTGGAGATTCACAATATAAATTCAACTCCCAGGTACTGACTGACTATTTTGATTCCAAAATCAGCCACTAGGAAAACCACTATAGGAAATCTGAAGTCTTCCCTCTCTCTCTCTTTAAATAATTTTATTTCATTTGCATAAGTGTTATGCTTGCATGCATGTCTATGCGCCACGTGCCTGCCTGGTACTCATGGAAGTCCGAAGAGGTCATGGGATCCCCAAAACCAGAGTTATGGATGGCTGTGAATTACCATGTGGGTGCTGAGAACCGAACTTGCAAGAGCCACGGGTGCTTGTAGTCTCTGAGTCATCCCTCCAGCTCCCTGAAGGCCTCTTGAAGACTCCACGGAACTGTTCGGCTCTCCTGGGAAACAGAATTCAGTGGTAAGAAGAAAGAATTCCAGAATAGGCCTGAACACTTGGTAATTTACTCAAAATTTAGCTTGCTTGCTTCTTCTCTCTCTCTTCCTTTCCTTTTTCTTTCTGGTGGTGCTGGGATTGAACCAAGGATCCCGTGCACGCTAGTCAAATACTCCAGCACTGTAGTATAGCCTCAGCCCTTACTTTGTGCTTATGTCTTTTGTTGTCATTGGGAGAGGGAAACCTGGGTTCAGAAGAAAGGCATTTCTTCTCCACTTTTAAGCAGAGCTGATAAGATATTCTTTAACTCTTGTGAAAGACCAGGAGGCCTTTACCTTGCCACAGTAACATTTCATTCCATTTCACTCATTTTTGACTAGATGCCCATTTAATCAGTCTATTCCTTTCATAACTGTTAGAGCTATAAGAAATAAAATAGAAATCTTTTTTGCCTGACAAGTTAGTTCTGGGATGAAAGACAGATACCATCCACAATGATAATACCAAACTAAAGCCTATAAACATATTAATACAATATACTGTAAGCCAGCCAGCCAGCTGTGGGAGCAAACCACAGGCACTGAGACTCAACCCTTTGTGCCTCAAGAGTTCAGAAAGAAAAAACAGGAAAAAAATTACAACGAGGAAAGAAAATGTAACCCATTTAGGGTAAGTTACAGCTCAGATGGAAGGGTCCTAGCAGCTGGGAGCCAAAGAATACCACAAGTCACACTGCACAACAAACGTCAATCAAGAGAGTCATTGGAAAGGAAAAATCCACGAGGGTGGCTGCCTCTGCTCGGGCATGAAACAGCAGAGAACGGAGCAGAAGGCATGGTTTAAAGAGTTTCTTGGAGAGTGGGGGTGGTCCTTTTCAGAGTGCAGCCTTCCAGGGTGGGGACTGGTGGGGTTTCAAGTTCAGAGCTTGGGTTTTGTAGGGTGTGGGCTGGGTTCAGCTAGTAGGGCAGTTAGGAGTATTCTGTGGGTGGAACCTGGCAGTTGGTCTTCAGCGAGAGGGGCCTGGCTACCACTGTGTCTCAAGGGGACACATTTAGGGAAACTGAAAGTAGCTCATAGTAAGAAGCAACAGGCCCCAAACTTCAACCACTCCTCTCATGGCGACTGTTGGCTTTAAAGATTGTGGTCCCTGAGTCAGGTCAAACTTACTCCAGAATAGCTGTTCCTCTGTCCAGAATGTTCTCCTTGCCGTTCAGGTCTCAGCCAAGCTGCTGCCTTCCTGAAGATGTACTTCCTTGACCATCAAATCCAGAGTGTGCTCACTGCCCCTTTCTGGGTTTAAATTATTCATTCTCTTTATGTGGCTTGTCTGTCCACGCTCTTGCCTTCACTCATTCCCATCAAAGTTCCCCAGCACAGAGAAGCTGACATTCATTCCCCAAGGCCTCACACAGGGCCTGGCACACAAAAGGAATCCAATTATTCAATCATTAAACGTCACGAGTCTCCTGTCCAGGATTTTGTCTGATGGAGTAATATTTCTCACACCTGTGGTGAAGAACCATTTTGTTGTTTTATAAGCATTTACTTTCAATTTCTATTGCTTATGCCTTCATGGTTGATACCAGCCAACAAGTCACACTGAGAAGCCCAGTGACAGAATGACAGGCGCTAAACGGAGCCCAAAGTTCAGTCGTGTGTCAGGAAAGTAGCTGTGTCTCAGAGGGCAGTGCCATCTCACAAGCTGGATTAGTTAAAACAGTTCTCACCCGAGGCTGAGGCGGCAACTCAGGAAACAGAACAACAGCCTGTAGGAGATATGGCTAACTTACTGTGGGAAAGGGGACTAATAGTCTAAGGCCAAGTGTAGAGGAAGGCCAGGGTACACATCTCCTACTCCTACTGGACAAACGCCACACTGTTTGGAGCTACAGCTAGGCCGTCGTATGATTTTCCACTTCTATTTCAAAGTCTCTCCTACAGTCTCTGGCGGTTCAGTTAGGGGTGGGAAAGAGGATTGCAGAGGAAACATGATGCCATTCCTGGAGTCATGCGAAGACGGCACAGTCTGCCACAGTGCTTTCCACATCGCTTCTGCCCGGTCATTCATTTCTATCCACTCCAGAACTTGCAACCTCAGACTGAGTAGCAAGACCCTTTCCTCCATCACGGTGGGGATTGTGGGAAGCATGGGGCCTTACGGGAGGCACAAAATAGAGTAGAACAGAGGAAAGAGCCAGGGCAACAGACAACTCCCAAGGCCACACCTCACCCCAGTGACCTACTTCCTCCAACCAGGCTCCACCTGGCACAGTTTTACCACCTTCTAATAGCCTCAAAGATCCACCAATGAAACATTCATGAGGCTAGAGCCCTCGGGATCTAATAATGCCTGGAAAGATTCATAAACTCAAGAAGTGTGCTTTACTAATTCCTAGAAATCTCTCAATTCCATCAAGTTGTCAAGATTAACCATCAATTGCATATTTTTTGTACGGACATAATCTGCTCACCAAGAGGGTGAGTTCTTTGAAAAAATGTTTTTTGTTTTTTGTTTTTTTTTTTTGGTTTTTCGAGACAGGGTTTCTCTGTAGCTTTGGAGCCTGTCCTGGAACTAGCTCCTGTAGACCAGGCTGGCCTCGAACTCACAGAGATCCGCCTGCCTCTGCCTCCCGAGTGCTGGGATTAAAGGCGTGCGCCACCGCCGCCCAGCTTGAAAAAATGTTTTTTTAAAATTTATTTTATGTATATTGGTATTTTGCTTGTATGTATGTCAATGTGAGGGTGTCAGATCCCCTGGAAATGAGCCATGGATAGTTGTGAGCTGCCACATGGGTGCTGGGAATTGAACCCTGAGTACTATGGAAAAGCAGACAGGGATCTTAATCTCTGAGCCATCTCTCCACCCCACCCCATCCCCAAGACAGGGTTTCTCTGTGTAGCACTGGCTGGCTGTTCTGGAACTCACTCTGTAGACCAGGCTGGCCTCGAACTCATAGAGATCTGCATACCTGTGCCACCCCTGCCTGACAAAAACTTTCAGTTAATAATCTTGTTTTCCCAAGGCCATTTAGCCTCAGATGTAGCATATACTAACTTTGAATGATCTCCAACGAGCTACAGTTTTGATCTTGGTTCTCAAAGGGCTTGGTGGCCAACTTCTGGCACTATTGTGAGTAGGTGAAGTCTTTAGGAGATAGGACCTAGTAGGAAAAATGTAGGCCACTGTGGGAGTGCCCTTAAAAATGATATATTGGGATCCAGGTCCTATCCCACATGAGGAGAACACACTCTTGTTTCATAGGTCCGAAATCGGGTCAAGCGCTGACAGACTAAAATGACTGAACTGTGAGAAGAAACTCGTCACTCCTTACGAACTCATTACCTAAGATTTTTCGGTTTTAGCAGCGAAAATGGAACACACGAGTGAAATGTCTGAAAGAAAAAAGTCAGCTTCCAGCCGACAGGGCAAAAATGCTCCGGAACCTTTCAGGAGAACCTGGATGCTTTAAGTAGGGCTCCACCCGGTGGCGAGGCAGTGTAGTGACAGCTAACGTGGAACTTCGCTGTCAGTGGACACTATACAGAGCCAGTCGATACGATTTGCTAGGTTAATACATTTTAATGCCCCAAAGCCCTTGTTCCCCTTTGTATTGCATACCCAATCTCATAGTGAAGGGTGACAATAAAGAGAAAAATCACATGGTACACGATCTGACTCTAGGCAGGTACTCAATGCCAATGTCCTATTTTGTTCTAAGAAAGAAAACCTGTGTCCAGCTCAGAGATGAGACATTTTTGGCGAAATTCCAAAACACCCTGAACTTCACCACATTCTCAGGCTGGGGCAGATTATTCGAAAGATAGTTCTCTAGGGCATGTCCATCTCCTCAGACTTCCCTAATTCTGTATTTAGGTTCTGGAATAGGCTTTCTCAGGTTCTACGTGTCTTCTCTAAACGTGTATTTCAGCTACCCAATACCCCTCCCCTGACCTCTTCTCCTCAGAAATCTAACCGGTTTCTAGAATGCAGGTGGCAGTGCTGCGCAGCCTAAACCTCAGTACCCCGGGGATCTCTCAGGAGTGCCTCGTGGTCTCCTGATGTCCACCAACACCATTTTTGGAAAAAGGCCAAGTCATTCGACTGGAGCGGAGAAGGCTAGCTAACTAACCACGAAGTCCTCAGATCCCCCCAGGCCAGAGCTCGACCGAGCAAGAGGAGGGTGTCCTCGGAGCAGCGGTTTGCTCTGTGGCAGGAGCCTGGCCTCCGTGGGGTGGCCTTGTCCCGGAGCGTGATTCGGGGTGCCGCGGCTGCTAGCACGTGGGGCCACGGCCACAGGGCGCGTTCCCAGCATCTGAGCCTGGCACCGGGTCGCGGCATCCCCTCGTCTGGACCAAGACACCACTGTCTGCCCCGAGGCAGCCCAGCCCTGCTCACCTCCTTAGGTAGGATTCACACATGGAAACACAGGACTCCGGGGCATCATCGAGGACTGGAACTACAAGTCCCAGCAGGCCGCGGGCGGTGAAGCGCTACTTCCGTGTCCACTTCCGGAGACGGTGGGCCACCGCTACTTTGGCGATCCAGCAACTTGGGGCCAAAGTGTGGGTCCTGCGTGGTTCAAATTGTTTTTAGCACTTTTCATTGCAGACACATACGAGTAATTTCATAATACCCAAATGTAGTTTTCATTTGTTAAAATGCTGCTGGAGGGAAAATAACCAGTATAATATCGTCTTCAACCTTAAAAATTTTCTGAAGCTGTTACTAACTACTCCAAGTGAGCAATGTAGTGCAAGCATGTAATCTCATGACCAGGGAGGCTGAGGCAGGAGAATCGTGAGTTCGAGAAGCCCATGTCAAAAATTTAAACAAAGAAAAGAATTGGTCACTGTATATTTCATGTTCTTATCTCTGGAGGACTGTTTTCAGATCCATGTTGTGCAGCCTGTAATTCTAACCCAGCACGTCTACTGGCCTCAGGAGTCCACGTTCACATGTACACACCCCTCCCTACACGCATCAAATAAATTATTTTATAAAAACCAACAATTTAATGTATTCGGGTATAAAGAACTAAAAAAGTAGATCATAAACTTGATTTAATAGATCAATGGAGCCGGGCGGTGGTGGCGCACGCCTTTAATTCCAGCACTCGGGAGGCAGAGGCAGGCGGATCTCTGAGTTCGAGGCCAGCCTGGTCTACAAGAGCTAGTTCCAGGACAGGCTCTAGTAACTACAGGGAAACCCTGTCTCGAAAAAACCAAAAAAAAAAAGATCAATGGACTCCCAGGTCAGAATATATATTCTGTTGTTGTTTGTTTGATTGTTTTGTTTTTCGAGACAGGGTTTCTCTGTAGCTTTGGAGCTTGTTCTGGAGCTCCCTCTTTAGACCAGGCTCGAGCTCACAGAGATCTGCCTGTCTCTGCATCCCGAGTGCTGGAATTAAAGGTGTGTGCCACCACTGCCCGGCCAGGAAAAAAAAAAAAAAAAAAAAAAAAAAAAAAATATATATATATATATATATATATATATATATATATATATATATATATATAAAAGCAAGAAAGAGGCACAATGATTGATGTCATTATTTCTGAAAGAAAATGTCAGCAAAGTTCTATGGAATTAATAGTGTTATTAATAGTGTTATTTTGTAGTTAAGTTTCACTTACCAAAAAGACTTCAGAATGCTTCCCTGGTGTGTTCTGTCTTCTCCCAAAAGGGTCTTCGGGTAAACATGTGTCATGCATGTCCAACCTGTAGCCCACATGTGCCCCTGAGAAGCTGTGTATGTAGCCCAAAACAAAACTCATAATTCTCAAACATGAGACTATTTTTGTAATTTCTTTGTGATTCAATTATACAGTTTGTCTGTTTATCTTCATGTGTATGTGTGTGGGCATTCTCTGCCGCCATGCGTGTGGTGGCCAAAGGACACCTTGCAGGAGTCAGTTCTTTCTACTATGTGGGTCCTAGCCATTGAGTTCAGGTTCTCAGCCTTGGCCATAGGCATTTTAACTGGATGGCCCAATTGCACCATTTTTGAAGGTGACCTTTGTAAATGACAACCAACTTTGGCTAAGGCCTAGTGTAACTGACAGACCATTTTCAGAGGCAGGAAGATTTTCAAAACCGTCTTACCCTGTCTTAGCAAGATTTGACAGTCTTTTTCCTTACTTCCTGCTTATTCATTCCGGATACCATGTACCTTGTCAGCATTCAAACATCCAGGGTCTCTTGAATTTTTGAAGATGTGTATTTTCCTATAAGACAGATTCCTGCCCCAACCCCATATGCTTTCCTTACCAATTGCGTAGTTGTCGCCGTTGTGGATGAGCTGTCATTTCTCTTTCTCAAGAGGTTTCTCTTTGTCAAACCTAATCTTTATTAATTTTGATGGTACCCATAGTTTTTCTTCTCCTGTGGAAACAAGAGCGAAACCCCTTCCCCAATGTAGCACATCTCCTGTCTTTCATTGTGAGGTCAACACATTCTTGAAATAAACCGGTTGATTTAATTCAGAAGACTTTTCTGTTACCCAGTGTCTCTCTACTGCTGTTGTCCCTTTCCCATTAATAAAGTTAATAAAGCATTATGTAACCTATTTCTGGGGGTATTTCCTACCCCTTTCTGTTTGTTTAACATATCTTTTATAGTTTCATTTGATCTTTCTATGACTGCTTGACCTGTAGGATTGTGTGGTATACCTGTAATATGCTTAATATTATAATAAGCAAAAAACTATCTCATTTTCTTAGAGGCATATGTTGGACCATTATCTGTCTTTATTTGTGCAGATATACCCATGATGGCCATAACTTCTAATAAATGTGTAATTACTGAATCAGCCTTTTCTGAGCATAAAGCAGTTGCCCGCTGAAAACCTGAATAAGTGTCATTGGTGTGGTGTACATATTTTAATTTGCCAAATTCTGCAAAGTGGAACACATCCATCTGCCAGATTTTATTCCTTTGAGTACCCTTTGGGTTAGTATCTGCAGGTAGTGGTGTTTGGTTATAAAAAAGAACATGTAGGGCATTTCTTTATAATCTATTTAACTTGTTGCTATGTAATAGAAAACTCTTTCTTTAAACCTTTGCTATTGACGTAATTTTTTTATGAAATTCTGAGGCCTGCAACACACTTCCAATTAATAATTGATCAATTTCCGCATTACCTTGTGCTAGAGGACCTGACAGACCCATATGGGATTGGATGTGTATTATGTATATAGGACAAAGCCTATTCCTGTTTCCACTTTGTACCTGAATAAATAATGAAGTCAATTCTATATCATCTGGTATAAATTCAGCAGTTTCAATATGCAAGACTACTCTTTACTTTCAACCATTATCACCTGCCAGAGTAGGTGATATTGATAAGTTTAGTGGAGTCTCAGTAGTTTACCCTGAAGCAATACCTGGTTGCAGGAAGAACCACCATCCGAGAACAGACCATCCAAAGGAAATGCCTAACGTTCCAACTCCAACGTAGTAGATAGGATTACCTGCCAGCACACTTACCAGGACACCCCTAGACAAATGTCCGCCAATCAGGGGTCCTGAACATCAGAAACCCCTTTACTACTATAAAAACCCAACTAACTGAATAAACTCTGTTTATTCCAATACGTTGGACATGTGGAGAGACCAAGTTTGCAAACTTGCATAAAATAAAGGCCCTTTGCTTTTACATATGGGACTTGATCTCCTTGTTGATTTTTTGGGAGACTTCGCGAGTCTGGGCATAACAAAAGTGACCTCTGAGATCCCTTGTCTGGGGATGGGCCAGGAAGAAAACAGCCAGAGTAAAAGAACCCTGTCCTTGAGAAAGGCAGAAAGTGGACCGTTTCCAACAGAAGTGACAATAGTTTTTATTCCATGATATAAAAAGGCTTTTGGTGGGAAAGAGAAGCTGGGGGTTGAACCATGGGGCTCATCGTGGTGAGAAAGCTCAACCAGAAGCCCCATGACTGCCTCAACTTCCCCAGTTGGTCTCTGCTGGATGGCTTCAGAACTGTCTTTGTTCTTTAGGAGGATGCCTCCCCTGACTGGCTACTCGGCTTTGCAGGACCTGGCCTCCTCAACAGGGTCTCCTCAGTCAGTTCTACTGGGTGTGTGTGAGCCCCTAATTCACTGACACTTTTTTTGAGTGCTGAGATTAAAGGCACGCACCACTACCACCTGGCTTTGTTTTGTTTTTTTAACTTGGAATTGATTCCAAGGGGTACTCTGCTCTCTTCAGGACCTGCTGTTGACTGTGTGAAGGAACCTTGCCCATTCAAATTCTGCTGAATGTTTGAGCATCTGAATTGACGATGTTTTGCTCTCTGTTTATAAAGCTATCTGTGGTTGATCTTTAACCTTTTGCATAATGATAACAACAGGCTGGCTCTGCAGGACTCAGGGCAACAGCAGGATGTTGGGGGTCCCAATGCCACTAAGATGAATGAATAGGTGTTGGAAAGACAGAGGAGCAAGGTGGCTTTTGTTTGTTTGTTTTCTTTTCTTTTTTTAATATTTATTTATTATGCATATTCTGTCTGTGTGTGTATGCCTGCAGGCCAGAAGAGGGCACCAGATCCCATTACAGATGGTTGTGAGCCACCATGTGGTTGCTGGGAATTGAACTCAGGACCTTTGGAAGAGCAGGCAATGCTCTTAACCTCTGAGCCATCTCTCCATTTTGGGGGAGTTTTTTGGGGGGCATGCTGCAGGAGTGAGGGACTGATGTGAAGAGACTGGGAAGTGAGTGGGATTGGGGTGCATAATGTGAAATTCCCAAAAATCAATAAAGAATTATGTTTAAAAAATGACCACAGAGCTGGGCAGTGGTGACATGTGCCTTTAATCTCAGGAGGCAGAGGCAGGTGTGAGTTCAAGGCCAGCCTGGTCTACAGAACAAGTTTCAGGACTGGCTCCACAGTTATTGATAAACTCTGTCTCGAAAAAAAAACAAAAACAAAAAAACAGAAACAAAACAAAAATGGCCACAGAATTCAAAGTATTGCAGCAAGGCAAAAAGTTTTCCTTATGCAGAAGGGTACCCAGCTGCGGCAACAGGCAAGCATAGCCAGCAGGGACGCAGCTAGGTCTTCCTGCCTCCTGCCAAGAGCTGTGTGGCTCACTCTGAGTGGCTAGGGCTGGGCCTCCCATTGTTGCATGATTGGCTGATACAGGGCCGTGTTTCTAGGGAGAATATTTTTATTTCAAGAAGTGCTGAAGTTTCTAAGGGGACTTGAATTTCCTCCAACAGGGTTATTTTACACATTTTTTTTAAAATGGAGTTTTGTTTTATTTAACCTTTTATTAGGGAGGACAGTACATTTTATTTATATTTTCCGCAATTTCCCCCTCTTTAACGGTACATTTTCCTTCTTTAAATTTTACTAGAAGCCTGACTTTTGTATTCTGAGGTTATTTAGTAACATATTATTTTAATATGATGCATGGATTTTTGCCACCTATAGGTTATTTCAGTCAGTCTTTGCGTGACTGCACACAATGTCCTACTACAATCACTTCTAGATTTCTCTGCCTCCTGAGTGCTGGGGTTAAAGGCGTGCACCAGTACTGCCCAGGCCAGTCTACATTTTTATTTTTGGTGGGTTACCAAAATAGTACTGACTCAAATCCTGCTGAGTCAGTTCCTAGCCTTAAAACAGAGACCCTTACATTCACACACAGTTCTCAAGAATTCCAGTTCCTCCCCCATGACCCCCACACACTTTTAAGGCAAGAGGTGTAAATGGTTCCTATACAGGGAGGTCAGAAAGTTTGGGCAGGGGGTTTCTGTCTTGAACAGGAAGATGCTCCTTACTGTTGAGGAACAGAAAGGATAAGGACTTACAAGATGGCATCCCTTGGGGCACCTTGTCCTGTAAGAAAATGTGTATTCTATTCCTGAGACTGCCAAAGTTGATTGGAGCAGGCACAAGGCTCCCACTAGAGGGGCTTGGCCTCCCTGTGGTGCAAACTTCCCGAGTACCTGCTGTGTAGCTGCTGGCCTCCCTGCTGTGTGGGATAGCAACCTCTTCTAATTAACGTGCATTCCATCCATGGATTTATTTCATTACACCCAGTTTCAACTCCTGTAGCTTTTCTGAGGCTTTTACTTTCTTTTATCTGTGTACTCCTAGCCTTTCTATTCCAGTAATGAAAGGTCCCTGGTCTGAGTCTTTGATTTTTTTTTTTTAAATTTTTATTTTATGTGCATTGGTGTGAAGGTGTCAGATCTGGAACTGGAGTTACAGGCAGTTGTGAACTGCCATGTGGGTGCTAGGAATTGAACCCAAGTCCCCTGGAAGAGCAGCCAATGCTCCTAACCTCTGAGCCATTTCTCCAATCCTGAGCCTTTGATTATTAAAAGATGGGGCTACAAAAAAAGATGGGGTTACATTGTGTTATGGTTTTGGTCCCTGGTCCCTTTAGGAGGCAAGCCACGCTCACTCCCAGTGACCCCTGACCTCTCATCACCAATTTAGGTTCTGTCCTGTCCCCTCTTGGAGCACGTGTGTCTCCCTGCTTTTCCCTTTCTCTTTCTCTTTTCTCTTCTTCTCTTCTTCTTTCCCTACTCCTCCCCCCCCCCCCCAGTAATAAATATTCAGTTCTATGCCTGCCTACTGTGTCTATGAGTTTTTTTACCCGCCGCCTGCTCACACCCGCCCACTTGGGTGGCTCTCTCGGACTCTCCGCGAGCTGTCTCTGCCCACTCGCAGCATGGCGGGACCAGCCTGCCGGGGGTGAGCCACCGCTCGTAAACAGCGATCTTGCAGCTCCCAGAGCCCGCTGCCTGCCTACTGCCACCTGAGACCTGCAAGCATTTTTAGAAAAATCATAAAACATTGCATCTCCCTTTACTACTGGAATTTTGTTTTGCAGTTTTCTTTCTCTTTTTTCTTTTGTGAGACAGGGCTCTCTACAAAGCCCTGGTTCTCCTGGAACTCACTGTATAGACCAGACTGGCCTGGAACCCACTGAGATCCACCTGCCTCTGCCTCCTGAATGCTGAGATTAAAGGTGTGGGCTATGACTGCTGGTTTAGGAACTTAATTCTTAATCGTTTTAGCTGCAAACTGCAAGCTAATATTAAATAAGTAATATTAATAATATTAAGTAATAATAATTAAATAATAATAATAGTAATAAGGAAAATACTGCAAGGTATATTTTCCCTGTTTTGGTCTCATGTAGGAATGAACCTTACTATAAGATGACTTTTCAAAGCCCAAGATGAAAGCTGACTGGTTCATCGGGCTAGATATTCATTAAACTGAAAAGTTAGTGGAGAGGTTGTTTTATAGTTACGTTAATCATCAAGTTTCCTGTTATCTTTCTCTATAAACAATGGACGAAAAATAGTTCTCAATCTTAATTTCACAGTCTTCTGTGACAGGAGTGTCCGTCTTCTCTGGGCATTATTGCCTGCTTTATTTGGGGTCACCTCAGTTATCTAAGCTGCTGTTCAGTAGCTAACAGCACCAGAATGGGCCCCTCACAGATCTGTTCTAATTTATTCTCTTTTCAGCTTTTTATCAGCATTCATTTTCCATTTCCAGGCTGGAAAGTTGCGCTGGGAGTTTGAGTGGAGGAGTCTGGGCCAGAAGTCCTCTTAATCTGAGAGACCAAAGTGAAGGTTTCCAAAAACCCAATATTTGGTTCCCATGGTAGAGGTCAGTGACCTTTTCCAGGTATGGCTATCCATATATCCTTTCATAAGGGGACAGTCCTAGGGTCTCAATCCATATATCCTTTCATAAGGGGACAGTCATAGGGTCTCAATCCATATATCCCTTTAAGAGTCAAGCTCTGCCCACTCCCAACCTCCCCTGTCCTTCAGCAGAGGGAAGTACATCTACCTCCTTTCCAGCCTGCATCTTCTGGAGATATAGCTTCTGCTTCTCTCTCTTTCCTCCTTTCTCCCCCTTCCCTTCCCCCTCCATAACCCACTAAATAAACTCTATACCACAGCTCTCTCTGCATGGGGTATCTGTCTGTCTCCTGCAGGGCCTCAGGCCACCCACCAGGGGAGCTGCCTAGGCTTCAGTGGCCTAGGCCTCCAGTGGCTGCTGCCCATCCCTCCCACCTGACCAACCCTTGTGGCACCAGCCTCAGGCCTCACCTCTTTACAAATGATAACACCTACCCCATTATAACTCTGTATTGCATCACACACCCTAATTCCCCCTTAGAAGATGTACCCTAAACCTGGTGGTGGTACCTTGTGTCTTTAATCCCAGCACTTGGGAGGCAGAGACAGTCAGATCTCTGTGAGTTTGAGGCCAGTCTGGTCTACAGAATGAATTCCAGTACAGTCTCCAAAGCTACAGAGTAACCCTGTCTCAAAGAAACAAACAAACAAAAAGAGATATACCCTGCTTAGAGTTCAGTCTCTGGAGACTTTTGTGGCCTCTCTGGTCAAGAGGCCTGATGATTTACCAGGTAGCTCCTACCCTGACTGACCATAAGGGCTAGGAAATTGTCTTTTGACTGTCTTTTTTCACTGATGCAGGCTAGGCTTCCACGCTTTGTTGAACTCTCCGAAAGATGGCTTTATCAGTCTTGCAATTTTAACTCTGTCTAGCATTTGGGTAAGTCTTGGACAAAACAGCCAAATTTTTTTTCTTTTGGTTTTTCGAGACAGGGTTTCTCTGCAGCTTTAGAGCCTGTCCTGGAGCTAGCTCTTGTAGACCAGGCTGGTCTCGAACTCACAGAGATCCACCTGCCTCTGCCTCCCGAGTGCTGGGATTAAAGGCGTGCGCCACCACCGCCCGGCAAAACAGTCAAATTTTAAATTAACCTTGGTTTTGTTATGACTCAGTTTCCCCAGGTTAAAAACCTGCCAATGTCAGCAAAACCACAAACAATTACCTTGTTAATCCCACAGACTGAGATTAAGACCACTACGATAGTTTAAGGCCAAATTTGAAGCAAACTTTAATTAAATACTGGCTAGGTGGATGGGCTCTGATCAGGTCCACACCCAGTTTCCTGAAAAATGGCCCCAAGTCACGGTTTGTTGTGGCTTAAGAAGGAAAACTCATAATTCATTGCATTTCCCATCAGGTCCAATCAGGGACAAGCATACATCCTGATGTACCTCCAGCCTACATCCAATCAGGGACAAATGTCTATCCTGACACATATCCTGCCTCCCACATGTCATCAAGCATATCTGGTGCAGAGGGGTTCAACAAACTTGTTTAGGGGAGTGAAGCGCTGTGTGGCCTGTTATCTCCCATAAACAACAGCCTCCAGCATTTCAGGAGCTTTCTGTCCTTGGGCAAGGGGCTTGCAGGTCAGAGGCATTTTCTTCCATGGATTGCTAAGGCACAGTAATTAAAATTAAAATTTAACTTTGGCTCTCACGATCCTTGTTCTTTTGGGCCAGTTCTTGTGTCTGTTACCAAAATAGATCACTATAACTTTAGGTGTTTTTCTTTTTTTTGACAGGGTCTCTCTACATAGTCCTGGCACTCTCTCATTTTGTAGACCAGGCTATCCCAGAACTCACAGAGGTCTACCTGTTTCTGCCTCGGAGTGTTAGGTTTAAAGGCTGGCTGGCACTCCTTTAATCCCATCAGAGGCAGGTGGATCTCTGTGTGTTTAAGGTCAGCCTGGTCTACAAAGCTAGTTCCACGACAGCCAAAGCTATGTAGAGAAACCCTATCTCAAAAAAAAACAAAACACAAACAAAGGACATGTGCCACAATACCTGTCTAACTTTAGGGATTTTAACTTTAGGGATTTTAATAAACTTTAGACATATATATCTGTTTGGTTGGAACCTCCAGCTAGACCCTGCATGGTCTGGGAAGCCTCCTTTCCCCTCCCCCCTCTCTCTTCCCAAACCCTGCTCACTGAGAGAGCCCTCCAACAGAGAAAATGTGCCAAAAGCCAGCTGAGCAATCTTGGCTTCTGCAGTTTCCTCCCCTGTAGTTAACTGCCAGCTGCCCAAATCCCCACCTAAGTTTTCAGTTTTTGACCATACTTGGGCACAAACCCACCTTGTGGTGGACACGCCATCACCCCTGACCTACAACCCAGAAAGTCTGCCTGCTTTCATTTGGGGTACCACTTCTCTGGCCTATTTCTGAGACCTGAGAACTTGCCCGGGAGTTGCGCTGCTCAAATTTACCTGTTGTCACACTTTTTCAGTTCAGTGTGATCTGGCTTACTGAATCTGCGGTGGAGAAACTTACTATGGGGGTGGGGTGGGGCAGAAAAACCAATCACTTTCATCCTAAACCTCATTTTCCACAGCCTTGTACAGGTCACTCAGAACTTCTGTGCTGACTTGGAACTTTCAGGACTTCGCCTTATCTTCTGTTTTAAATGCCTAAGATAAAATTTACCCTTATCTAAAATATTTAGATAAATATCTTTAAAAAATCTTATCTAAAATCTTTTTAACACTCATTGACAAAAACATAAAATAAGACTTCAAACTTAAAGCTTTCTCAACCATTTTTTTTTCTCTTTCTCTCCCCTACTTACTACTTATTTCATTTCCTCGAATAAGAGTTTAACCCAGAAGCCAGGCGGTGGTGGCGCACGCCTTTAATCCCAGCACTCGGGAGGCAGAGGCAGGCGGATCTCTGTGAGTTCGAGACCAGCCTGGTCTACAAGAGCTAAGCTACAGAGAAACCCTGTCTCGGGAAAAAAAAAAAAAAAAAGAGTTTAACCCAGATTATATTCCTGGCACATCCTAGCAAATTTGATCTTCTACACATATACTTGTAACTCCCAAGCTTCTTCCTATTGAGGGTCTCCAGGAAAATCTGTCCATTTGGACTTAAAGTTTACATCTTAGCAACAGCTTTGGCACATTAGCAATGACCTCGGGTGGGAGAGTACTCTTTGTGAGCAAGAAAAGGCAGGAAAGAAAATATACACAGAGCAAGGAGCTTTACTTGTTAACCACGTAATTTCAGTTTCCGAGGACAGGGGACATTTATCTTCCCTAGTCAGGCTAGGATAGGGAGCATGTAGCCCCAGGGTCTGCTAGAAACGTTTCTTTTCCCTCCAGATCCATCCCCAGATCTTCTGTAGCTTTCTCACTGTGATTTATCATATGTAAAAGAGTAACTTCAGGGCTGGAGAGATGGCTCAGTGGTTAAGAGCAGTGGCTGTTCTTCTAGAGGTCCTGAGTTCAATTCCCAGTAACCATATGGTGGCTCACTACCACCTATGTTGAGCTCTGGTGCCCTCTTCTGGCCTGCAGGCAGACATACAAGCAGAACACTGTATAATAATAAATAAATTAAAAAAAAATAAAAGAGTAACTTCAGCATCCCTTGTCCCAATGGCTCTTCTGTCCAACCCCAGGAATGCTCTCCAGCCTCACCTGGAACTCCTTTCCCTGAGATACATGAAAGGCTTTGTTCATATTCTGGGATCCTGCCCTGATTCTGGAATCCCTCTCTCGCTCAAGTTTCAAAGATTCTGCCTGTGGCCTTGGTAGACCTCTTTGTTACCCACAAAGTTGCTGGCTGGGGAATTTTTTTTCATCTGCTGTCATAACACCCAGTGCAGGTGGATGTTCTCTTTCCCAAGCAGATATGACAGCCCTTCTTGCCAGTCCTCAGAGAAGACAAGACTCCATATTGACATCAACTCAGGCCAGGGAGAGTGTGAAACTTAATACTAGAGTTAATTTTATAAATTTGAATTTCTGAACTCGTAAGGGAGATGTTCACAAGTCTCCCCCACCTAGGGGAACTCCCTGAGTGGAAATGTTGGTCCAGAGTGTTCCTCTGTGGGCTAGAGTCATGGGGCTCAGTGGTTAAGAGCACACACTCTTGCAGAGGACTTGAGCTCAATTCCCAGTACCCACATCAGGCAGCTCACAAGTTCACAGCAGTTCCAAGTGATCTTCTACCTCTCAGACCTTCTACACACACACACACACACACACACACACACACACACACACACGCAATAATTAAAAGAGAGAGAGAGAGAGAGAGAGAGAGAGAGAGAGAGAGAGAGAGAGAGAGAGAGAGAGAGAGAGAGAGAGCTTCTTTGTTGATCTAGGAAGGTTTTTGGATATCCTTGTGACCCTGAATTAAGATATGTAACCAAGGAAATGAAAGACCTTTATCATGGAAACTTTAAAATGCTAGTAGAAATAAAAATACTACAAGACTGAAAGATCTTCCACGATTGTGGTTTAAACAGAACATACTTTGTGAAAATGTCTATTTTAGCAAAATTAATCTAAACATCAAAATTCCAGTGATAATCTTCACAGAAATAGAAAAAGAATCTTGAATACGCTTAGAAATACAGAAGGCCTCGGCTAAACAAAGTAATCTTTAGCTACTCAAAACAAAACTAAGGTGGGAGACATTGCCATACCTGCTTTCCAGGGGTGTTAGGCAGTCACAGAGATCAGATCAACGTGACACAGACACTAGACAGATTGGAAGGTCTGGGTGTAGACCGTGCAGATCATAGCCTCCTGACTTTGACAAAGATGCCAAAAGTACACACTGGAGAAAAGACAGCCCTTTTAATAAATGGTGGTGTTACAGCTAGACAGGTACATGTGACAGAATGAAACCTGGGGCTGGTGGCAGGGGCACAAGCCTTCAATCACAGCATGGAGGAGGCAGAGACAGGCAGATTTCATTTCTGAGTCTGAGGACAACCTGGTCTACAGAGTGAGTTCCAGGACAGCCAAGGCTACACAGAGAAATTCTGCCTCAATAAAATAGATAATAAATAAGAATGAAACCTGGTGGTTGGACCCCATCTATACAAAAATCAATTCTGAAAGAATCAAAGATTTTAGTTTAAGAACTGAAATTCTAAAACGGCTAGCAGACAAATATTTCGAGATTTAGGCATAGGTAAGGACTTTCTACATAGGTCTGTAGTCACTCAGGAGGTAAGGCTGGCAGTCAACAAATGCATGAAGTTAAAGAGTCTTAAACAACAAAGTTAACCGAGTAAAGAGGCACCCAGTTTGCCAGTTACACATGTAACAGGATTAATATGTAGAATATTCAAAGAAGTCAAAAGCTAAATACCAAGAAAGCAACAATCCAGTCAAAAGTTGTCCAATGGCCTTCCTGCTGATTGCACACCAAAACAAGATAACAAGACCCTGTTCCTGAAGGTACCACATGTTCTGGTTTCAGGATGCAGAGAAATCCAGCTGGACTTGGGATGGCTAGCTCGCATGGATTAGCTGGACTTATGGTGGCTAGCTCTCATGGATTGGCCGGAGTTGGGGTGGTTATCTCGCATGGAATGGCCGGACTTGGGGTGGCTAGCTCGCATGGGATGGCTGGACTTGGCTATCTCTCATGGGATGGCTGGACTTGGGTGGCTAGCTCGCAGGTGCGGGAAGTGTTAGAGGCTGTGGGGAAGATCTATCAGTAACAGCCATCCAGCTGTGGACCTCGAGTATAGAACTACTGACAGGCCTGACTGGATGGTTTTACTGGTGCGATAGTGGCTTGTCTTATGGGAGTGAACAGCTACTTTCTGATGGGTTTTAGGCCTGCCCCATAGGAGGGAGTTCTAATATGATCTAATATAATCTAATCTAATATAGCTCAAAGTCAATGATTGGGATGTCATGGGGCCCAGTTTGGAAGCCACTGTTGTTTTGCTGAATGGATATGATATACCATTAAATTACCTTCCAAATAATTATATGTATGTTAATCCCACTGGTTGAGAATGAGATCACTACCACAATTTTTATTTATTTATTTATTATGTATACAATATTCTGTCAGTGTGTGTGCTTGCAGGCCAGAAGAGGGCACCAGACCTCATTACAGATGGTTGTGAGCCACCATGTGGTTGCCAGGAATTGAACTCAGGACCTTTGGAAGAGCAGGCAATGCTCTTAACCACTGAGCCGTCTCTCTAGCCCCCACTACCACAATTTAAAGCCAAATTTGAAGCAAGCTTTAATTAAATATTGGCCAGATGGAGATGGATGGGCTCTGGCTAGGTCCATCTTTGGATTCCTGGGGAAATGGCCATGAATCACACCTTGCAGAGGCTTAAAAAGGCAATGCTGTAAGGCCACCGTATTTCCCTTTAAGTCCAATCAAGGGCAAGCATACATCCTGAAATATTTTCTGCCCACTTACTGCCTGCCTACATCCAATTAGGGAAAAGCATATATCCTGACATACTTCCTGCCCAAGTACCTGACATCTGATTAAGCTGCATATATGTGAGTGTTTCTCTGTGTGTATTCATTCTAGAAGCTCTCTTACTCTGGAGAACCCTGACTCATAGAGCACATAATTATCCAATGTGATGAGAACAAATTGTCAGAGGGCCCTGTGTGGTCAGTCGAAGAAAGAAGGTTTTCCAAGATGAAATTATTTGTTGTTGTTGTTTTTGGTTTTTTGAGACAGGGTTTCTCTGTAGCTTTGGAGCCTGCCCTGGAACTAGCTCTTGTAGACCAGGCTGGCCTTGAACTCACAAAGATCCGTCTGCCTCTGCCTCCCGAGTGCTGGGATTAAAGGAGGCCTGTGCCACCACCCGTCAGACCCCAAGATGAAATTTTAAGGCCTAGTGGTAGCAGGAAGGTCCAGCCTCTTCCAACGGACTGAACCCTGAAGAGCTGTACAAAGGTCTATTTATTGATTTTATACAAAATATTTCCTCATACCAAGGTCCCTAATCTAATTTCCATGTCTTACTGAAGGAAAGCATCACACGCCCTCATGCCTCTAGTCCTTTATTATGTACGGTTTGCAATACACAATAATACAGGAGCCTCAGGTGTGTCTGAAGTGTCTTGTGGCCAAAGTCATGGGATGGCTGCAAAGCCCCTTCAGCAAAACAATTCTACAGATGATGGAAGACAATCACCTGTTTCCACAATGATTCTACAAGGTCAAAGGACTTTAAGCAAACAGCTGTTCATTTTAACGTCTACCCCAGATACAGTGACTCTGCTAAATTCCTACAACAAGTGACAATTGAAAACTCATCTGTGGTACTCGGGAGGCAGAGGCAGGCAGATCTCTGTGAGTTCGAGGCCAGCCTAGTCTACAAGAGCTAGTTCCAGGACAGGCTCTAAAAAAAAAAAGCTGCAGAGAAACCCTGTCTCGAAAAACCAAAAAAAAAAAAAAAAAAAAAAAAAGAAAACTCATCTGTGAACCGTATATCTCCCTCCCCGCAGAGCTAAGGACACGCAGTAGAAAAAGGATTGGAAAGAACAGAAAAGCTGGGTTCCTTGCCAGGATTAGATGGCGAGACCCCGTTGCGTAGATATCACACACTTTGGATACAGGACACAGAAATGAAGCTGGAGCCAGGCTGGACGCTTCCTCCCTGCTGGTGAGTGTTCACAAGGTCAGAGGTGCTGTGCAGGCTATTGCCTGAGAACAGTCATCAACAGCCTTACCTACTTGTACATCCATCATGGCTGCTGCCCGAGAACAGTCATCAACAGCCTTACCTATTTGTACATCCATCATGCTGTGATACAAACCTGTCAGCCAGGAGGAGGCCACTGATAGAATAATGGCGTGACTTTTTAGGCAATCAACTGTTTTCTGTTTAGATCTTAGGCCTGCTCCCTGGAAGGGAGTACATACCTGGTATGGTAAACCCGGTCAAAAACTTATGGATGCTGAACTCACAGGCCATGGTGAGGACTGGGGGAGTTTACTACTGAGCTTTTGCTAAACAGACATGTGGTCAAACTACCTTCTAAACTGTGTATTTATTTTATACCCATGGGCTAGTGTTGCTGTCAGTATTAACCAGGAAAGCTTCTCATTGTCGAGGGTAATGATTTATGCAGAGACTCATAACTTTTCAAAATGTCAAAAATAAGTGATTGCTAAGTCCTCAGCCCTGAATGGGCATCTATAATACCCTGTCCAAGGCCCATGGGACACTGCAGGAAAGGTTGTGGTTGTCTGTGGGAGCCAGAGGATGGTGAGGAGCGTTGTGAGGTGCCATCTTCTGGATGTGATGTGGCCATTACTGTAATGGTTTAAGTAAAATGCTGCAGGTCCCCAATATTTAATCCAACTCTGCTTTACCTGTTAAGTTGAGAGCCAGTACAGTCAAGCTTGGACCCAGCTCTCCAGGCAGATTCTATACTGTAGCTGTACCTGATAAACAGCCCTCAACTGCTCAGAGATCTGGGGAACATGGCACTTAAGTATTTAATTTATTAAAGGACTTTTCATAACAAAAGGAGACAGGTTGGCTTTTAGGAGCAGCACTCTATTTCCTTCAAAAAAGACAGAAGACGAGGCTGGGCAGTGGTGGCGCACGCCTTTAATCCCAGCACTCGGGAGGCAGAGGCAGGCGGATCTCTGTGAGTTTGAGGCCAGCCTGGTCTACAACAGCTAGTTCCAGGACAGGCTCCAAAACTACCGAGAAACCCTGTCTAGAAGAAGAAGAAGAGGAGGAGGAGGAGGAGGAGGAGGAGGAGGAGGAAGAAGAAAAGAAGAAGAAGAAGATGAAGAAGAAGAAGAAGAAGAAGAAGAAGAAGAAGAAGAAGAAGAAGAAGAAGAAGAAGAAGAAGAAGAAGAAGAAGAAGATGACAAATGGGCACAAAACAATGTCCATCTGCACTTCATTTCTACTGTCAAGTGCTGACCACTGGGCAAAACTGCCTTTCATCTAAACTGAAGATCACTAGACAGTGGACAGAATTGCTGGAATTGACAGCCTAGCTGCTCAGGTCAAGGTAGGCTTGTTTTCCTACAGATTTCTTAGCCCACAGGGTCTTCTGGAGCCTGGCAGCAAAAGGCTGGAATTGAAAACAGCTGCCTTGTGGATTCGATCAATCTTGTTGACAGCAGTAGCGGTGGCAGAGACAGTTTGAGGAAAACTGGAGTCAGTGGAGTGAGGGTTTATACCATAGGCTTATAGGGGGACATCTCCCCTCTATAGGTGGGGTGTGAAACAGCCGTGAACACTGCAGGGCTTGTAGAAGAGCGTCCTCTATCTACAGGTGGGGTGTTAAAGCCTGACTGGCTCCCGTGCAGGCAACTCGGAAGCTAGAGAGGCTTGAGGCTGTTCCTAGCAGCCTCTCACAGCGGGGACCACTGACAAGTGGTCCAAAAGAAAAAAAAAAAAGAAAAGAAAAAAGGAGAAAGAAAAGTCCTAGGGACCCTGGGCCCCCAGTTGAATGCACCACACAGTGTGTGCAGTGATAGCACGGGAGGACTGACCCCAGGTCATCTGGTCACGTTTTAAACTATGGAAAGCAGCAAAGGGCTCAACTGTAGCTGTGAAGGCTATGGTTGGGGGCTGGAAGGGAAAAACTCACTACTGAAGCTGCTGGTGTGCATAGAGGTCAGCACTCAGGCAGATGGAACACATGGTTGTTGTGGAAAAAACACCCGGTTCCAGATCCTGACCCCTGGAGAGGGCGGAAGTCTGATGGCACCAATGTAATGGTTTAAGTAAAATGCTACAGGTCCCTGAGTGGCGGCAGTGGGAAGCAGGCCCTGAGACCACACTGCAGGTCTCTAAGTGGTGGCAGGCAGCAGGCAGTGGGTCCCGAGATCTGAGCAGGACACAAAGACAGCTGGGTCCCCTGCAGGAAGCCACATAGTGGGTGAGAGACCGAGATGGATAGGCACGCCATGCAGAGTGAAGTTGTATATTTATTTAGTGGGTTATGGAAGGGAAGGGGAGGAGGGGGAAGAGCAAAGACACACACAGAGACAGAGAGACACAGAGAGAAAGAGACAGAGGGGGGAAAGGGGAGAAGTGGGGAGAAGGGAGAAGGGAGAGACAGAAGTTGCCTCTTTGGGAGAGAGATGGGGGAAAAAGGGACTCAGGCTGGAAGGTGAAGATCAGCTTGCCTTGGCAGATGGGGGAGGGAATGGCATGGTTTGTTTCTTAAAGGGGCAGACAGACCATTACAATTACAGTTATGAACACAGCAATGGTAGATGACTGCATAAAACCTGCTTCAAATGAAGATGTGAAATTAGAAGAGGGACTGGTTGGGGGAAAATGGGGACAGCAAGAACCCACACAGAATAAACAAACAAGTGTTAAAAGACCATATTCTCAGCCGGGCGGTGGTGGCGCACGCCTTTAATCCCAGCACTCGGGAGGCAGAGGCAGGCGGATCTCTGTGAGTTCGAGGCCAGCCTGGTCTACAAGAGCTAGTTCCAGGACAGGCTCTAAAAAAAGCTGCAGAGAAACCCTGTCTCGAAAAACCAAAAAAAAAAAAAGACCATATTCTCGACTGTAAAGTAAGTAATAAGTCTTACTAATACAGGAAATCTAAACAGTTTATTATATTGTGTCAGATCACAGTGCAACAAAACTAGAAATAATAGAAGAGAAACCACAGGAACTACATAGTTACTTAAAGGCTTAAGAATATACCTTTTTTATGACCAGTGAGTCTTTGAAGAACTTTAGGAGCATGTCCTTAATTTCCTGCCTCAAACAAAAATGAAAACATGGCTTACCAGAGCATTTGGGATACAGTTAAGTCATTCTAAATTTATGGCTGAGTGTTCTTTTTTTTAAATTGGTAAATCTTTTTTTTTTTTTTTATTTTTTAAAAGACTTATGTATACAGGATTCTACCTGCATGTATGCCTTCAGGCCAGAAGAGGGCACCAGATCTCATTACAGATGGTTGTGAGCCACCATGTGGTTGCTGGGAATTGAACTCAGGACCTCTGGAAGAACAGTCAGTGCTCGTAACCTCTGAGCCATTTCTCCAGCCCTGGCTGAGTGTTCTTACATTAAAGTCAGAGATTTAAAAAAAATGTACTTTAAGGCATTATAAAAACAAAGCCCCAGCCGGGCGGTGGTGGCTAATTCAATATGGTTCTTAAAGTTTAGATAAAGCAATATGGCAGAAGGGTAAAGAAGGTATACAATATGAAGAAGTTGAAGTAACCCTGCTTGGAGATGACAGGACTCTTAAATAGCCCGTCAGAAAGTTCCTAGTATGGGGCTGCAGAGATGGCTCAGAGGTTAAGAGCATAGCCTGCTCTTCCAAAGGTCCTGAGTTCAATTCCCAGAAACCACATGGTGGCTCACAACCATCTGTAATGAGGTCTAGTGCCCTCTTCTGGTCTGTAGGCATACATGTAGAGAAAATATTGTATACATAATAAATAAATAAATAAATATTTTTTAAAAAGAATATTCCTAGTATGGATAAACACTTCCAGTGAGTAGTTAAATATAGAATCAACATAAAATATCAATAGCTTTTCTAAATACCAATAATGAACTTTCTGGGAAACAGATTAGGGAAGAGTCTAATTCTTACCAGCTTCAAAAAATACCCAGGAGAAAACCTAGCTGAGAAGAGAAATGATTTCAACAATAAAAACTCAAAGATACGGAAGAAAGCAGGAGATGATGGAACGATCTAGTATGTTGCTCATGGATTGGCAGAATTAATGTGGTAAAAAAATGACTACATTACCAAATGCACTCTAGAAATTCAATGCCAATCACCATAAAAAAATCTGATGACATTTTCCACAGTACTAAAAATCATTTGGCTCCCATTGATCCTTTGGCCCTCTGACCACCCCTGTGAAGTGAGAGACACAGGACAAGTAGCTGAGTACCCCAGCCTCCCCGTCTCCCACACATGACCAACTGTTTCACAAGGAAACTTAGACAACAACTCTTAGCCAAGACCAATGAACTAGGGGAACACCAGGCACTGATGTAAACACCTTTTCAACATAAGAGTGCCCAAGCACTGATGTAAACACCCTTTCAGCATAAGAGTGCCAGAGATGCATTACAAGAGTAGGAACTCACTTTGACCCACTCATAACTGAATTTTTTAAAAAGAGATTTATTCATTTATTATGTATACCATGACCATGTTCTGATTTGCTTGTATGCCTTCTGGCCAGAAGAGGGTGCCAAACCTAACTACAGACCTGAGCCACCATGTGGTTGCTGGGAATTGAACTCAGGAAGAGCAGCCAGTGCTCTTAACTGCTGAGCCATCTCTCCAGCCCACCCCCCTGCCTTTCATTTTGAGACAGGGTTTCTCTGTGTAACAGCGATCCCTTCCCTTCCTTTTTCTCCATCCACTTAGTTTTAGGAGGTGTCAGACAGGGGCTGATAACTTCTGTTTCTCCTAAGATTCCTGATGACACAGATGGCTTTGAACTTTTTTTGTGGATCCATTAGTTAGATGCACATGGTTTTCTCCGAAGGATGTTTCTGATGCTACAGCAGACGTGCTGCAGGTGTAATGGCTTTAGTGGCCTGACTATTAATAGTCTTTGTCAATGTAATTAGCTAAGATGAGGTCAGACTGGAGTAAGATAGGACCTTAACCCAACAGGACTGGGGTTATGTAAGGGGAGACAACGAGACACACAAGGATGCCATGAGACCATACAGGCAGAAGTGAAATCCTGTAGCTGGTTAAGAAACACCAAGGAGCAAAGAAGTCAGGACCGGAGGGGTGCGTCCACCCACTGAGACCGTGGGACTGATCTAATGGGAAATCACCAAGGCCAGTTGGAATGGGACTGATGGAGCATGTGATCAAACTGGACTCTCTGAATATGGCTGACGGTGGAGGCTGACTGAGAAGCCAAGGACAATGGCAATGGGTTTTGATTCTACTGCATGGACAGGCTCTGTGGGAGCCTTGTCTGTTTGGATGCTCACCTTCCTGGACATGAGGGGAGCGGGGAGGACCTTGGACTTCCCATAGGGCAGGGAACCCTGACTGCTCTTTGGCCTGGAGAGGGAGGGGGAAAGGGAGTGGGGGAGGGGAGAGAAGTGGGAGGAGGTGGAAATTTTTAATAAAATATATATATATATATATATATGAACAGATACAGTATAAAATGAAGCCTGCTAGAGATAAAAAAAAAAAAACCACCAAGGATTCCTAGCAGCTAACAGGACTTGAAGGTTTCTACTCTCTGTACTTCAGAGAGACCATCACCCTGAAGATACCTTGACTTCAGATTTCTTGCCTCCAAAACCATCAGATAGCACATTACTCTCGTCTCATCTCACTCAGTTTGCAGTACTTTGTTTCAGTATCCATAGAATATGAGTGTTCTAGCTGGGCATAGTCACGCATCTTTAATCCCAGCCCTCAGAAGCGAAGGCAGGTGAGTTTGAGGCCAGCCTGGTCTATATAGTGTGTTTGGGATAGCCAGGGCTACATAGTGAGACCCTGCCTTTGAATGTGGGTGGAACCTGAGACCTGTTTCCATCCGGTATGCTCGGGCAGATGTGATGGGATGTCACTGCTATGGCATTATCATAGTGCATTCAGCAACTGCAAGGCTACATGGTGTCAGAAAACTTGTGAGGACTTAATCCAATAGACAGTAAGAAGCTGGAGTTCTCAACTCTGCAACTCTAAGGAAGTACATTCTGCCACCCCAGTGTGCTTAGGAGGGATCCAGAGAACAGGGCTTGACCAACACGCTGAGCTCAGGTTCAAGAGATGTCAGCGTAGACTGCAGGCACCTATGGGCTGCACATCAGCAATGCCTCTTTACTGTGGCTGGAGGTCTGTTGTCTGAACGCAGTGTGTGTTCACGTGTTTGAACACTTGGTCTCCTGCTGGTGGCATTGTCTGGGAAGGTTATGAAACCATGAGGGGGTGGAGCTTTGTGGAGGACGTATATCACCTGTGGTGGGCTTTGACGTTCTCCAGCTCCATCCTATCTCTCCTTCTGGACTGCTGACCATTGTGCTCCATGGTCTTTTGGCCATACCTTCCTTGACACGGAACTGTAAACCAAAATACACTTTCTTCCCTAACTTCTCAGGGAATTTTATCATTACAAGACAAACAACATGAAGAGGGTTGATGCTGTTCATTGAGCTGAACCTATCAATTGGAGCACACATGGAGCTTGTACATTGCAGTGGCTTCTTTTTCACATGGTAGCTCATTTCCCATAGAATCAGTATTCCAAAGAAAATGGGCAAACTTTGAAGACGTCTAAGGGCTTTTGGCGCCTACCACTGGAAGTGCTGTGACATCATTTCTGTTTTCTATCAACTTATGCAGCCATCAGCCTGTGTAGATGGAGGTGACACAGGCATTGACTTCTCAAGAATGTATGACAAAGAACTTGTGTGCATCATGTTAAAACTGCCTGATTGGCCAGGCGGTGGTGGCACATGGCTTTAATCTCATCCCTTGGGAGGCAAAGGTAGGTGAATCTCAGTGATTTCGAGGCCAGCCTGGTCTACAAAGTGAGTTCCAGCACAGTTAGGGCTGTTACATGGAGAAATCCTATCTCGACAAACCAAATCAAACAAAGCTGCCTGATTGTTACTGGGATATGCCTTACATACATAGATTGTAGCTACGAATTCAACAGATGTTACTGATCAGGTGGACTCATGCGTATACTTGAGTAGTCTTGGGGGTATAGGACATTTTTTTTCTCCATTTCATAAAGCTCTCTCCTGATCTTTCAAGTCAGTTATCAGTTGTGTTCTATGAATAAACACTGGGGGAGTCATATACTATATATCTGTGTTCTATGAATAAACACTGGGGAGTCATACACTATATATCTGTGTTCTATGAATAAACACTGGGGGAGTCATACACTATATATCTGTGTTCTATGAATAAACACTGGGGGAGTCATACACTATATATCTGTGTTCTATGAATAAACACTGGGGGAGTCATACACTATATATCTGTGTTCAGATTCTTTCAATGTAAGATTTTATGATTTATCCATAATATTGCTCATGTTTGTTGATGTGTTATATTTCTGGGTATAATTCTACTGTATAAGTATGCCAGTGGATTTTTTTTTTTTTTTTGAGACAGGGTTTCTCTGTGTAACAGCTCTGGCTATCCTGGAACTCAATTTATGTTCTAGGCTGGGCTCGGAACTCACAGAGATCCACCTGCCTTCGCCTCCTGAGTGCTGGGATTCCAGTTTTTTCAATTTTAATTTTTAGTGTGCGATTACAAATGACAATGTCATAGTCTTGTATACATCGTCAAATGTTATTTAAGTATTCCTGGGAATACTCTTTTCCCTCTTTCTCACTAATCAAATCCATAAAGTTTGAATGACTGAAGACTTTTGACATAATTTACCCCTGTAGATGAGGTGATGGTTTGCTATCATGAGACTTTTGGGATTCGGGAGGCTACAGCTTCTAAGGTCTACTACAAAGAACAACGGTACCCGTGCTGGATAGCTGCACGTCGACACAAGCTAAAGTCATTTGATGAGCGGCAACTTCAATTAAGATGGTGGCTCACAACCATCTGTAATGAGATCTGGTGCCCTCTTCTGGCCTGTAGTTATACATGCAAGCAGAACACTGTATATGTAATAAATAAATAAATTCTAAAAAAAAAAAAAAAAAAAGAAAGAAAATGGCTCTGTTAAGATAGGGCTGTAGGGGGCTGATGAGATGGCTCAGCACTTAAAGAGCACTGGCTGCTTTTCCAGAGGACTCGGGTTCAGTTCCCAGCACTCACATGGCAGCTCTGTATTTTTAGTTCTAGGGAACCTGACACCCATGGCAAAACACGAATGCACATAAAATAAGTAAATTTAAAACAAATGAAAGGGTATAGCTGTGTCTCAATAAAACTTAAAAAAAGACAGGATGTTGTGAATAATCCTTTTTTATACTATGAATATGTATTACTCTCATTCTTTTAAGAAAAAGCTGACAGGCCGGTAGTTGGGCAGGAAAGCCAAATTGAGAATGATGGGAAGGAGGGCAGAGTTGGGAGACACCAGCCAGCCTCTCAGCAAGCAGGATGTGTAAAAATGGGGTAATAAACCATGAGCCACGTGGCAAAGCATAAATGGAAATATGGGTTTTGTTGTAAGAGTTAACTAGTAACAAGCCTGAGCTATTGCATAGCGTTTATAATTTATATAAGCCTTTGTGTGTTTATCTGGGACTGGGCAGCAGGGACAGGGAAACATCTGTCTACAGCATAGTTGTAAGCTCAGGGGTGACGGCACATATCTTTAATCCTAGCATGCACTCTGGGGCGGTGGCAGATGGATCTCTGTGAGTTCCAGGTCAGTCTGTTCTACAGAGTGAGTTCAAGGATATAGCAAGAGTTGTTACACAGAGAAACCCTGTTGGAAAAAAAAGGGTTGTAGGCAGGCCTATAAGGCATTTCCTTAATTAGCGATTGATGAGGAAGCCCCTAGCCCCAGCCCATTGTGGGTGGTGGTGTCATCCCTGGGCTGGTGGTCCTGGGTTTTATAAGAAAGCAGGCTGAACAAGCCAGTAAGCAGTACCCCTCCATCACCTTTGCTTCAGCTCCTGTCTCCATGTTCCTGCCCTGCTTGAGTTTCTGTCTTGACTTCCTTTGATGATTAATAAACCCTAGGGCTGGAGAGATGGCTCAGAGGTTAAGGGCACTGGCTGCTCTTTCAGAGGTCCTGAGTCCAGTTCCCAACAACCACATGGCAGCTCACAACCATCTATGAGATCTGGCGCCCTCTTTTGGCCTGTAAGAGTACATGTAGATAGAACACAGTACACAATAAATCTTAAAAAAAAAAACAAAGCAAAACAAAAAAACCTTTCCACCCAACTTGCTTTTGGTCATGGTGTTCCACTGTAGTGATAGTAATCCTTACTGTGAAAACTTGGACACACCGTTCATCAGTTATTTACAAAAAAAGCTTAGCTTAAATTATAGTGGCTTCAGATTAAGAACAGAAAATTTCCCCACAAAACCAACCTTTCCTCTCTTCATTTTCTTCAAATCTCATCCCTTGAAGGTGAAAACTGAACGAAGAAGGAGTGATGTTTCCAAATTGCCAGTGTGTAGGAGGAGTCCAGTATTGCTCCTGGACTATAAGCTCAGCTATAATGACAATTAAGTCCTTTCTTTCTAGGTAGTCCCAACCTCAACACTTTGCCACTGTCTCCAAAGGAGTTACTTAAAAAAGAGTGACAGTCAGTATGTTTCTCAGGGAGCTTAGAATTCCCTTAGCGGAAAGTAACATAGAAGTATAGGATTCTTAGAAAATTAGATAGTTGCTGGGTGGGCGGTAGTGGCGCATGTCTTTAATCCCAGCACTAGGAATGCAGAGGCAGGCGGATCTCTGTGAGTTCGAGGCCAGCGTGGTCTACAAGAGCTGGTTCTAGGACAGGCTCCAGAGCTACAGAGAAACCCTGTCTTGAAAAAAGCAAAAAAAAAAAAAAAAAAAAAAAAAAGCAAAAAGTACGGTCTATTAGGTTACTAAGCTGATTCATCATTAATTTTAATAAAAAGATTAGTAAAACAGATTTATCCCTTGGATTCTGCCCAGTGGTCTTTGAATGTAGATTAAATTGAATACATCCAGAGGAAAAGGACCTTGAGATTGATGAAGGGCTGATTTCTTTTTCTTTTTTTTTTTCCATTGTGAGTTAAGGGTTGACCTTCCCTACAGCTCCCAGGAGTTGATTTTTTAAAAAGCTTATGGTATATGCTACAAATCTAAAATCTGTATCTGCTGTAATAAATACTAAAAACAAGGTCAAGTGTGACATGAGAGATTAATGAGTGTACCTTAGGAAATTAGATCAAAATAAAGAAATTATGAAAAATACATGATAATGATAAACAAGACATTTATTTTTCATATTCCTTTGGGGGAAGGGAAAAAGTCAGTTGCCCTATGAAATGCTGGTTCTGGAAGAATTTCCACTTACCCTATAGACTTAGATAAACTTTTTGGCAACAGAGGGTTTTGCATTGTTAATCCCTAAGGAATTCCTTTGAAGGGTGGTTACAGGGTGAGCCTCTGCGAGCAGCTTCGCTGGTGCACAGCCAGGCTCCCTCTCTGAGTGAAACTTTTCCCACACTGGCCACAGAGATAGGGTGTCTCTCCTGTGTGGATTTTCCCATGCAGAATGCAGTTGCCCCTGGTGTGGAAGCTCTTCCTGCAGTGGGAACACGCATAGGGCTTCAGACCTGTGTGAACTCTGATGTGGACAATCAGGCTTCCCTTCTGACTGAAAGCCTTTCCACACTGGTCACATCTATAGGGCTTCTCGCCACTGTGAACTCTTCGGTGAACAGCAAGGTTACTTTGATTCCGGAAGCTTCTCTGGCAAATGGCACATTCATAGGGTTTCTGTCCAGTGTGGAGTCTCTCATGCACAGCTAGACTGCCTCGCTGACTAAAGCTTTTCCCACACTCTTTGCACTGATAGGGCTTCTCTCCTGTGTGGATCCGCTGATGTGTAACTAGATTGCCTTTGGCCCTGAAGCTTTTTCCACACTGGGTGCACTCAAAGGGCTTCTGGCCAGTGTGGATTCTCTCATGCAATGTTAGACTACCTTTCTGCCGGAAAGATTTCCCACATTCCTGGCAATCATAGACCTTCTGCCTCACTCCAGGTGAGTCTTCCTGTAGTGTCTTAGAATCTGGGGACTTCTGTTCCAGCTTCTCTCTTCTGAACGAACTCTGGAAATCCCAGCTTGAAGATCCTGTGGCCTCTGAGTCATACTTGTGGGCTTCTGTCATCACATCTGGTAAAACGAGAGGGAAGTCTTGTAAGATGAACCAACATACTGAGCGAGAACAGGAAAAAGAAACAAAACCCTTGGAGTGCTTACTATGTGCCAGGCATATTACTTTGCATACATAACTAAATCTTGAAAATCATCCTGAGATTGCTACAGATGAGAGCATAGGTCACATAACTATTAGTAGGTGCATTATCTGGGATTCAAATATTAGCATGCTCCATAGCTATATACTGCCTTTAAACTTAATGTAGCCTCCTAGATTCTTGGGAGGTAGACATGATTATTATTATGTTTGTTTGTTTTTTTCACAACAGGGTTTCTCTGTGTTGCTTTGGAGTCTGTCCTCGAACTAACTCTTGTAGACCAGGCTGGCCTCGAACTCCTGCCTGCCTCTGCCTCCTGAGTGCTGGGATTAAAGGCATGTGCCACCACCACCCAGCTATTGTTATTTTTTGGAGGAGGTGCTGGGAATTGAACCCAGGTCCTATGGAATAGCAGCCAGTGCTCTTAACCACTGAGCCATCTCTCTAGCCCTGAGATGGTTATTTTATAAGCAACTAAAAATAGGTTCATAAAATATGAAAATTAAACAGAGAATCACAGAACCTTTTACCTAAGTTTTTTTTCCTCTCCCTTCCAAGTTTAAAACTGACCCCAAAATAGGTGTAAAGTCAGGATATGAAGGGCCTAAAGCTCGAAAACCTCAAAAGCATCCCTTTAGAAACAAGCATAAAATCAAGCAAAGGAGAGACCAATTCAAAAGAGGCCCCGAGGCTTACACTGCCCTGGCTGCATGAAAGTCACCCAATTCCAGTCTGCTCTCCTGACACTAGTTTATGATCTCAGAAAATAAGCAGCAAAATTTCAGATATTTTATGTCTATGCCTCGAATTCTTACAGGATGCAGCCTCTTGTCTGTCCCATTACACAGATGTAAAGCCTGGAGCCTAAGGAAGTTATGTGACTTCTTTCATAATACAAATATGATTGGAATGACTTCTTTTAGAAGTCATGCTATCTCTCAGTCTATTAAGCTATTGTAGAGTTGAATGAGTATTCATTTTCTGGGGGTCATCCTAGAGAAGCTTCTTCCTTGTTTCTCCTTTCATACTCAGTGATAGAGCTGAGAGTTAACGATACTCATTCGGCCTGAGACATCCTCAAGACTACATAGCAAACTGTTGTCTTGCTTTGTTTTGACTATCATTTCTAATTCTAGCTTGTAGGCTTTCCCTGCAACCCTGCAGAACAGCAAGCTTCACCAAATGAAAGCATCTTCTGCTTCTGGGGCCTGAGAACAGGGACTCTGAAGGTATCCCGGTAAGCAGCTGACTCACTCACTGAAAAATGCTACATTCTGGGCATATCTTCCATGACAGTCCAGCAGGGTAGCTGCTGGGAACCCAAACATGTCCACTCCTGCTCTGTGACGTTAACCACCGCTTCTTCATATGATTCTTCCATGGGCTGGTCTTGAGAACCTGGGGAACAGAAAAGAAAATAAACCAAACCAAAGAACAAACAACAAAGGGCAGAATGGATAACTGAGAAAGATAATGTAACCGGGAGGTCCACTTTGGGGTGTAAACACAGGAAATCAGGACCGCATGAGGTAATATCACTGCAAAGTGGGCAAAAGGGGCAGGGCTGACTGCACAGAGATGAATCTAGGAGCAAGGAGGCAGCGGGAAGCAGAGGGGCAGACAGGCGTGGACTTCTTCCCCAGAGTCCACAGCTAAGGGTCTCTTTGTTTGTACTTTGGTCTTGACATATGACTGGGGGCCTCCACTTCCCAGGCAACTGTTGCTGATTCTATTCCTCAAGCCTAAGAAGTCAACCTTCAGCCTTCCTGAGTGGAAAGAAGGAGGAACTCCAGCCTCTCCTGTCCAGTCCCCTCAAGTTACAAGGACCTAACAAAAGAGTTCTTGTTACCTTCTGGCAATTCTTAGCAGGCTCTAGATCCAAACCATCACTTTTCTCCTTTGGAATGTTTATTTAAAGATCAAATTCCTAGATTTGTACACTTTATTTATGCAGTGGTACACAGTATACTCTTTGTTTCAGTATGTCTAATCAAAATGCTGAACTCCTAGCTCAATAAATTAGCAATCTGACGCTATAATTCTCTGTTTTATTAACCAAGTAGCTGACCCTTCTCCTCATTCAGCCATACTATCCCGTTCAGCCACATTACTGTGATGACAAGAGGATTAACTTCCAACTTGGAGCACGAAGTATAAAGGGCTTCCCTGAACCCGCACAAATGCATTCATTGAGAAATACAAGATAGTAACGATGAAAAATCGAACCCACAAAACCCCGTGCACATTCACAAAGAAAAGCGCTTGGTACCACCTCCCTGGGGTTGGACTTTTGCCACTGGAGAGTCTAGAAAACATGGCGAGGTCAAAATAAGTGAACAGAACGTATACTTCCACCTCTCCACCTGTTAGGAAGTCTCTATCAAACATCCCCTCAACCGTGTCTTCAGACTCTCTGATCAACAGCAGCAAACTGCGAAGGGAGAACCGTGATGTCAGGTCAGAGCAATCAAATTCTCGAAGCTACTTGAAGAAAGTGGCTTCACGACACGAAACACTGCTTTTCCTACTAGAAATGCCATCACCGCTCAGAAGTAGGCTCTGACAGACTTGGATCCTTGCCTTGCTTCCCTAGGTGTGTGATCCGAAGCAAAGCAACCTGAGAGACTGACTCGACTTTCTTCACTTACTAAACAAGTTAACACCATCTCAGTAGCTTTTGGAAGATCTGATGACCAGAAAGTCTCCGACATTTGAGACACACCCTACACATTCAAGGCCTAAAATGGAGCATTCTCAGGAGAGAGGGGCTGGAGGACAGACAGACAGACAGGATAATCTTTGGGGTCTGAGGAAATCTTAACGAGGCAACTGAAAGAGCTTTGTGGGTGAGGGCGAGTTCCCCCCCAACACTGAACGCCACTCCCTTCGCATCTCCGTAGGCACGGACTCTGCACCCTCCTGGCCTAGCTGGACCTTCCTGTGGCCCCTCCCACGCTCGTGGGGCCCCCGACGTCGCAGCGGGGCCCTCCCGGAGCGGACCGCGGCCCACCCGCTCTCCGACCAGCACACCCTTGTCAGAGGCTGGCGACTGCAGCCCGCAGGCCTGGCCTGTTCACGCGCCCCGGCAGGGGCTGCGGACTCATGACACAGCCGCCTCTCCCGGGCGCACAGACCCGGCCTGGGCCTCACTCACCGCAGCGGCGCGCGCCCGCCCGCCCGCAGACAGACAAAGCCGGCGCCGAGCCCGTAGCAGCCGCAGCAGCGACGAGCGGCGCCGGACCACAACTCCCAGGAGCCTGCGCGCGCCCCAGGGCACTGTGGGAAGCGCCACCGCGCTGCTGCGGCAGAAACGCGGGAGGCTGGCGGGGCTCTGGGGGTACTGTTTCGGGGAAAGCGCTGTTGTGGAGGAGGGGTGATCGGAGTCTGGAGATGCTGAGTTCCTTAAGTCACGCCCTACTCAGGGTTCTCGGTAGGAGTCAGAACCAGGAAGCAAGTATTTCGGACAATGAATCGGAAACACCGGCTAGTCCGTTTATAATAAGATTTCTCCCTACCGCTAGGCTTCGGAACTTGGGTGCCACTTGGACTAGTTGCGTGACCCAGGGCGGGAATCTGACCTGTGGGGAGTCCAGGACACCTACACGGGGCCCGGGAGACCATCGGAGCCGAGGGAAAGCGAGGCAACAGTATTCTCTGATTCTTAACTGAAGAAGTGTGACCGATGGGGTGAGATTTGAACACTATAAAAGTCACCAAGCAGATGGCAGAGCTGCCTCTGGGAGCAGCAGCAGCTCCTGCCCTGGGAGGGGCGTGGATGTTGTTAAACATTCAGGAAATAAAAAGCTCTCTAAAATGCCGTAAGCTTCCACCGACTGCGCTTATTTATATGCGTTTCTAATAGCTTTTCTGAAGGGCTTTGTCTCCCCCCGGAGCCGTGACTTCTTCACTGGTGGTCCCCTGCCAGCGTCCCCCCACTCAGTAGACTTACTGTTGAGTGAAGGAAAACCGTAAGGAATGTTTAGTCTTGCAGTGCCCTTTTTCTTTACCCAAATCTACATGTGTTAGACTGGACAAAACATTTAACTTCACAGAATGCCTCTGTTCTGTGGGACCAGCTGTGGGTTTAGGACAAGTTCCAGATCCTGCCATGACAATAGTTGACAAAGCTTTGGTAGGAAGAGATGGTTGTGAAGGGAGACTATAACCTTGTTCCCTTGATAAATCTGCAGATTCCCTTTTGGGGAAATGCATGCGTTTAGTTTTTGAAAAATTTGATCACATTTTGTTTAGTGTGGGGTGCCTTGCTGTACATGTGAAGGTGAGAGAACAGTTTGTGTGAGTGGGTTTGCTCCTTCCACCAGGCAACGGGGATCGAACTCAGGTTGTCAGGCTTGGCAGCAAGCATTATTACCTACCAGCTGCCTTACTGGTCTAGACCAGTTGATAGAGTGGGTAGGACTGGGGTTGAAAGACTCAGATTAAGGCTCAGCTCCCTGCATAGATCCTTAGTCCTTGCCCAGATCTTAAATGGGGTCTAGTCCTCAGCTACCACCTGTGTCTTAAGGCTAGCTCATCAGGAAGGAGGATGCTGAGGGCTAGAGGGAAATTCTCTTGGTGTAGATTTAGATACTTGTTTAAGACACGCTGGCATTTTAGAACACTAGGGGAAAGAATGATAGATAATTCAGAAAATGATGTTATGACAGTCTCACTATTTGGATGACAAAGAAATATGTTCTATGAACTCCTTTGCTAAGACACTCTCCAAATAGATCAAATCTGGAATATAAAACCCAAATCCATAAAAGATTCAGCACAGTTGAATTAATATTCTTATAATCTTAGTGAAGGAAAGTTATTATTTTTTTTTTGTTGCAACCACGATAACAACAACAACAACAAAGATAAAAATTCAACACTCTCTTTGGCCAGCGCCATTACATGAAGACAGCTCATGACAAAACTAGGGGAAAACCCTAGGAACATACACCATGTAAATCAACAAGACAAGGAAACAATGTGTTATTAGAAATATGGCCAACGACAGCAGCACACACCAAGAGAAAGAAATAAAAATGTCGAGACTCACTGTTCACTAAAGAAAAAGAGCCAATTGAAACAGAAAATCCCCCCCCATTACTTAATGTCTGTAAAGCAAATAGTGAAACTGTCATTTTTATCCGTGTGTAAGTGGAGACAATTATTTTCACTGTGTGAAATGACCTAAGGAATATTGGTGACGTAGGTGGTAAAAAGAATTTACCCAGAGCCCCAAAAGACAGACTCTATTGACACACACCACAAGGAGGCTGTGGACATGTTTGTAGAGAGAGGACTGCACAGCTGAGAAGGGGCGGGAGTCCTTTGTAATGGTTGGGGGGAGGGGTTTCTTGATCTTAAAATATTGCTGTCAATTATTTTATTTTCAGTTATACATTCCTGCTGGGTGTTTAAGATAGTGTAAGTAGCCCCAAGTGAAGTTTTATTTTTCTCTGTGTTTTTTCCCCCCTGTTAAGATCAGCTAAGATTCTTTAGGAGCTGTTCTCTTACTCTTAGGGACTTTCAGGTGTCCCTTGTCTTCTTTGTTTCTATTTATTTATTAAGATATGGTTTCTCGCCATCCCAGCACTCGGGAGGCAGAGGCAGGCGGATCTCTGTGAGTTCGAGACCAGCCTGGTCTACAAGAGCTAGCTCCAGGACAGGCTCTACAAACTGCAGGGAAACCCTGTCTCGAAAAACCAAACCAAAAAAAAAAAAAAAAAAAAAAAAAAAAAAAGATACGGTTTCTCTGTGTATCTTTGGCTGTCCTGGAACTCACTTTGTAGAACAGGCTGGCCTTGAACTCACAGAGATCTGTCTGCCTCTGCCTCCCAAGTGCTGGGATTAAAGGCGAGTACCATCATGTCTGGCCTTTGTTTTTGTTTTTTTTTATTTTTATTATTTATTTTTAAATTCGTGTATATTCTATTCTTTTAAAAATTTTTTTAAACTTTATTTTATGTGAATTGGTGTGAAGGTATCAGATCCCATGGAACTGGGGTCACAGACAGTTGTAAACTGCCCGTGGGTGCTGGGAATTGAACCCAGGTCCTCTGGAGGCACAGGCAGTGCTCTTAACCTCTGAGCCATCTCCCCAGCCCCAGGCAGATTGTTGAGTTCAAGTCCAGCTTGGGCTACAGAATGAGTTCCAGGACAGCAAGGGCTACACAGAGAAACCCTGTGTTGAGTGATGAGACTGAGATGAAGTGGTGAGGTCAGGGGCACAGGACTGATTCATAGAGAAGGTTAACTCCAGTACCCAACAACCAACACAGGACCTCCCCTTGGCTGTATAAACCTCCTCCAACCAAAATAAACAAACAACTCAATAAATCTTACTGCAGTTGAAAAATAAAACCCAGTCATGGCCACCTGTAATTCCAGTTCCAGACGATCCAACACCCTCCTCTGACCTTTTTGGGCACCGGGCACACACAGGGTAAACAGATTCACATATGAGCAGAACACTCAAACACATAAAACAAAAAAAAAAAAATTAGAAGAAAATAATGGCTTGTTTTGGCTGACAGTTTCAGGGTGGAGTCCATCGTGGCAGGGAAATTATGGCAAAAGGAGTTGAGGTAGTTGATTGGGGAGCATCTGCAGTTGGGAAGAAGACCGGATGAATGCCAGTGCTCAGCTACAGTACCTAGGAATGGTGTTATCCTCTTCTAGGGTCTGTCTTCCTACCTCAAAGAACCTAATAATGATGACTTCTCACAGGCACGCTCAGAGGCTAACCCAAGCTGAAAATTCTCTCAAAGGGTAGGGCTGAAGACTTGTCTCCTATCAATTTGACAGTCACCATCACACAGGAAATCTTAAGTTAGTCACATTGTGTCATAAACAGTTTGGATTCAATTCTATTGCAATGTTGAGAGATGCTTACTCAGTTTGAGGAAGGGTCTTCCTCTGGCTCCTCTGGAATAGTGGTGAAGGGAGAGAGCCAGAGTCCTGGCGCCAGGAGACAGAGGGAGTTAAATGGCTGCTTTCCAGTGGCATTCCCTCGTGATCATCAGTGTCTGAGTTAGCGTTTCCGTTGTTGTGCTGAAACACATGACCAAAAAGCAAGTTGGAAAGGAAAGAGTTTATTTGGCTTACATTTCCATATTGTTGGTATTCATCATCAATGGAAGTCAGGACAGGAACTCAAGCAGGGCAGGAACCTGGAGATGAGCTGATGCAGAGGCCACGGAGGGGTGCTGCGTACTGGCTTTCTCAACCTGCTTTCTTATAGAAAAGAACCACTCGCCCAGGGATGGCACCACCCACCATGAACTGAATCCTCCCCCATTGATCACTAATTGAGAAAATGCCTTACATCTGGGTCTCATGGAGGCAGTTTCTCAACTGAGGTTCCCTTCTCTCTGACGACTCTAGCCTGTGTCAAACTAACACACAAAACCAGCCAGTCCAGTTGGCCACAGAGACACATGATCCAAGGGCACAAGACAGAATGGGATCTTGTGTGCCTTTCATGTCTCACCTTCACCCGCCTGTGGGAGGGAGCTTGGGATAGGACAACAAGGAAGAAGCAATGGAGACTCTTTTCTTCTCCCAAGGAAGAGGAGCAGAAAGCAAGGTGATTACAGAGCTGAGGCAGGGCAGAGAGAGAAAATCTGAGATCAGCTCCTCTCAGGGGAATATTAACCAAAGGGTAGACACTAAAGCTTAAGACAACGGGGTACTTTTAACAGTTTTGGGGTATTGCATGTTTTGGGGTTAGCTACCTGAAAAGAGAGGCAGGAATAACAGTTAAATGAGAAGCAAAAATAAGATATGAGGCATAGCTGAGATGTAGAATATGGTTTTCTTTCCTTGACGGGGTTTCCTTTAATCTCCCATATGGGCCACCACTTGCTGTTTAAAATATCATAGGCAATGCAGGAAGTTAAAATAACGTACCCAGAGCATGGGAAAAAAAAAACCCAAATCAAAGAAAATTTACTGAAATACATTGCAAGGGGCCATGGGCCAGTCCCCAGAGAAGCCACACAGCAGAGAAAAGGTGGACGTCTATTAAAGTAGTTGGAGGGAGAACCACTGGGTCTTACTTTGTGTGCCATGTATGTGGCATCTATGTCTGGAGAGATGCTGGCATTCAGCCTGGTCGTTTGTTCAGGCATCAGATGTCTGTGTAGAACACCACTAGTTGCTAGGGACCAGGCTCCATGTAGTCATCGTCTGGCTGCTAAAATGTGCAAAAATGTGTTTATTTTTGGACTTAATCTCTACAGTTCTAATTTGATGTTTTATAATATGTATCTAAGTTCCTCAAAGTGTATGTGACATATATATTTATGTATATATATTATATTACATATATATGTTATATATTACGTTCAGAATTATTTTCTTTGGGGAGGAAAATTAGACAAGTGTATACTAACTAGATAAAAACCATGGGGTTCATACTTCTGAAGTAAATGATCGACTCAGAAAGGACTCTGGATTCCGTGAGCCGAGTGAGTACTCTAGAAGCTTCCATGAGATGCCAGCTTAGATAAAGGGAAGCCTCTGCTTCTTGCCACCTTCCTGAAGATGTCTTCAGGACTCCTTCTGCTGGCGCAGTGGGTGAACGGGTCTCCGGGGAGAGTTTATGAGAACAGCTTGCCTCCTCCTCAGGGCTGTGTTCACTGCATCCCTTTTGGAAGTGCAGGCTCACAGCCTGGAGAGCAGCTGAGCGTAGCTCCTCCCCACCCAACCACTGCACATTCCATAGGCTTTCCAAACTCTCTCTCCTATATCATGGAGGCCAGGGCTTGGGAGAGAGTTGGCTTTCTCAGACTTCTCCCTGCTCAGTGGTTGTCTGGAAAGAAGAAACTATTCACTGGTGAAATTCTCTGGAAAGGCTCATGGACCCTGGGCTAGGGCCATGTCAGTGCCTTTGACCTATCCTCTCTCTCTCTCTCTCTCTCTCTCTCTCTCTCTCTCTCTCTCTTTCTCTCTCTCTCTCCGAGACAGGTTTCTCTGTAGCTTTGGAGCCTGTCCTGGAACTAGCTCTTGTAGACCAGGTTGGCCTCGAACTCACACAGATCTGCCTGCCTCTGCCTCCCGAGTGCTGTGCTGGGATTAAAGGTGTGTGCCATCACCGCTCGCCCGACTAATAGCTCTTTCTTCAGGCTGACATCGTGTCAACAAGCAGTCTGGTTCTCTGAAGCTACTGCTTTGTTCCTTCACACAAAAGCGCATTATGGGGGCTGGAGAGATGGCTCAGAGGTTAAGAGCATTTCCTGCTCTTCCAAAGGTCCTGAGTTCAATTCCCAGCAACCACATGGTGGCTCACAACCATCTGTAATGGGGTCTGGTGCCCTCTTCTGGCCTACACACACAGACATACACACAGACAGAATATTGTATACATAATAAATAAATAAATAAATATTTAAAAAAAAGCGTATTATGTTTGAGTTTATTATTATCTGATTTATTAACTCAAGATGCTATTTTACCTTCACGAGTTTAGGCGTCCACCACTGATTGTCTCCAGAACTCCCCACACTGAATCAGAACTATTGTGTAGACTTCAGACATATTTTCATTCTTGGCATTTGTTTCTGCCCTTTAACTAACCATGCTCTTCTTGAGCCTCCTGATGGAACCACTTATAAAGCAGAAGGTGGCAGTGAAAGTGTGGAGTAGGGACAAGCTCATATTTGTGTCTCTTCTCAGAGCTATGGGCCAGATCATCATCATTTTTTTTGATTGAATTTTATTGAGCTCCACATTTTTCTCCGCTCCCCTCCCTGCCTCTCCCCTCCCCTTCAACCCTCTCCCAAGGTCCCCATGCTCCCAATTTACTCAGGAGATCTTGTCTTTTTCTACTTCCCATGTAGATTAGATCCATGTATGCCTGTCTCTCTTAGAGTCCTCATTGTTGTCTAGGTTCTCTGGGATTGTGATTTGTAGGTTGGTTTTCTTTGCTTTATGTTTAAAAACCACTTATGAGTGAATACATATGATAATTGTCTTTTTGGATCTTGGTTACCTCACTAAAAATGATGTTTTCTAACTCCATCCATTTGCCTGCAAATTTCAAGATGTTGTTATTTTCTTCTGCTGTGTAATACTCCATTGTGTAAATGTACCACATTTTCCTTATCCATTCTTTGGTCAAAGGGCATTTAGGTTGTTTCCAGGTTCTGGCTATGACAAACAATGCTGCTATGAGCATAGTTGAGCACATGTCCTTGTGGCATGGTTGAGCATTCTTTGGATATATACCCAAAAGTGGTATTGCTGGGTATTGAGGAAGGTTGTTTCCTAATTTTCTGAGAAATCACCACACTGATATCCAAAGGGGCTGTGACGCTTGCATTCCCACCAGCAATGCAGGAGTGTTCCCTTTACCCCACATCCTCTCCAGCATAAGTTGTCATTAGTGCTTTTGATCTTGGCCATTCTTATAGGTTTAAGATGGAATCTCAGAGTTGTTTTGATTTGCATTTCTCTGCTGGCTAAGGAGGTTGAGCATTTCCTTAAGTGTTTTTCAGCATTTTAGATTCCTCTGTTGAGAGTTCTCTGTTTAGGTCTGTACCCCATTTTTTTATTGGATTATTTGTTCTTTTGATGACTAATTTATTGAGTTCTTTGTATATTTTGGAGATCAGACCTCTGTCTGATGTGGGGTTGGTGAAGATCTTTTCCCATTCTGTAGGCTGTCATTTTGTCTTGTTGGCCATGTCCTTTGCTTTACAGAAACTTTTCAGTTTCAGAAGGTCCCATTTGTTAATTATTTCTCTCAGTGTCTGTGCTGCTGGGGTTCTATTTAGGAAGTGGTTTCCTGTGCCAATGAGTTCAAGTGTACTTCCCACTTTCTCTTCTATAAGGTTCAGTGTGGCTGGCTTTATGTTGAGGTCTTTGATCCATTTGGACCATGCACATCAGTTTTGTGCATGGTGATAGATATGGATCTATTTTCATTCTTCTACATGTTGATATCCAGTCATGCCAGCACTATTTGTTAAATATGCTTTTTTTTCCCATTTGATATTTTTTGCTTCTTTGTCAAAAATCAGGTGTTCAAAGATGTGTGGATTGATATCCAGGTCTTTGATTCAGTACCATTCCAATCATCATTCTTGGTTGGCTTTATCATCCAGACCTGAAGATCCTGGTTGATGTCACCAAGCTGGCCAGCAGTTAGAATCCTTTCGATATGTACTCAGATTACTTGGCTTTCAAACAGGAGGTGCCCTTTGTTATGTCAGTATTGTTCTCTGAAAATGAACCTAATGGGGACTTATGAGCTGTAAACGGAGACTGCACTTTCTTTGCCTGGCACCCAGACCCAAATAATCACATAAAAACTGTTAATTACAGCTCAGTTTGGCCAATAACTCAGGTGTATTCCTAGCTAGCTCTTACATCTTAAATCAACCCATTTCTAGTCTTTTATGTTTTACCATGAGGCTTGTGGTTTATTCCCTCACATCTTGCTTCTTAGATGTGAGGGAATAAAATGAAATATATATAATGAAAAAGAGCAAGCTACATGGAGTCTCCCTAACTCTGCCTTCTTTCTCCCTGCATTCACTTTAGTTTTCCCACCTACCTATATTCTGCCCTGAATTAGGCCAAAACAACTTTTTAAAAATTAACCAGTAGTAATACAACACATTCACAGCATACAGAGGGGAATCCCACATTAATGAACACAGAGTCCTGCATTTCTGCTGCCTATTTTGTAGGAAGGTCTCTGTAGTGGTTTAAATAGGAATAACCCCCATAAATTCATACATTTGAATGCTTGGCCCATAGAGAATGGCACTGTTAGGAGGAGTTCCTTGTTGGAGTAGGTGTGGCCTTGTTGGAAGAAGCATGCCACTGTGGAGGCAGGCTTTGAAGCTTCCTATATGCTCAAGTCATGTCCAGTGTGACAGTCTCCTTATGCTGCCTATGGAACAAGATGTAGAACTCTCAGCTCCTTCTCCAGCACTGTGTCTGCCTGATGCTGCCATGCTCCTTGTCATGATGATAATGGACTAAGTCTCTGAAACTGTAAGCCAGCCCTAACTAAATGCTTTCCTTTAAAAAAGCTGCCATGTTTATGGTGTCTTTTCACAGCAATAAGACCCTAATTAATATAGAAGTTTGTACCAGGGGCTGGGGTATTGTGACAGGCAGGGCCATATTTTGTTGGAGGAATATGGACTTTGGGACTATGGATTAGAAAAGCAGTTAAATGCTTGACGTGGGCCTTAATAGGCCCTACTAGTAGGAGTATGGAAGACAGTGGAGCAGAGGGGATTTGAACTTGAACTGTGGGGGCGTGGCTCAAGAGGTTTCAGAGGAGGAGAATTTTAGTATGTTGCCTAGAGACTGTTCTTATATTTTGGAGAAGAATGTGGCTGCTTTTTGCTCTTGTCTGAAAAGTCTGCCTGAGGCTAAGGTGAAGAGATTTGGATTAATTCCACTGACAGAGGAAATCTCAAAACAGCCTAGTATTGACACTGTTGTGTGGTTATGTGTTCTCTCTTTTGGAGATCTATAATGAAAAAGAGCAAGCTGGACAAGGAAAAATACACATTGTACAAATTGAGGAGAAAAGGGGCACTAGGGGTGGAATGGAGCTAAGTCCTGTATTCAAGGAGATAAATAGACTAGAGAAAATCCAAATGCTAAATCAATAAAGGGAGTGGTAACCTCAGGGAACAATTGCACCCAGCTAAACTTCCATCTTGTGAAAAAGAATTAAAGAGGAGTTTAGGCCCAGGTATGGTGGAGCACCCCTTTAATCCTGGTGGTCAGGAGACAGAGACAGGCAGATCTCTGAGTTTGAGACCAGCCTGGTCTACAGATCAAGTTTCAGGATAGCCAAGCTTAGGCAGTGAAGGCAACAATCAAAAACAGAAAGTCGGCAGAGATGTAATTGAAGGAGGTGACCATGTTCCAGCCCCAGCAAGCAGAAGAGCTTGGCAGCTTTGGCCTTGTGGTTCTGGCTTTAGAGTCAAGAATAGAAGAAAGCAGTTATGGAATCTCCTTTCATGACTAAGGAAAGTTGCTGAGACCAGGAATGTGTCAGGGGTGTCCCTGCATGGAGGCCTAAGAGGCCAATGTGTGAAGCTGTGAAGGCAAAGTCTGAATTGCCTTGGAGACCCCATGATGGTGCAGATGCCAAAGTCGTGGGACACCTGCTAAGGAAAGCTGAGAACAGGAAATGGAACCAGCTCAAGAGAATGAAGTGTGTTGCACAACAAAGCTGAAAGGAGTTGGAGCTCTGAAAAGCACGTTGACATCAAACATAGAGATGCAGAGTTTGGAGTTTGCCTAGCTGGTTTTTGATCTTGCTTTGGTCCAGTTTTTCCTCACTATGCTCCATTTCCTTCCTTTTGGAATGATAATGTATACCCTGCGGCACTGTATGTTGGAAGATGTGATCCGCTTTTTCATTTGAGTTTACAGGGGATTACAGTTAAGAGATTGCATGAACGTTTGCACTTTGAACCTTTAAGCAAGCTTGAGACTATTATAGACTGTGGGGACTTTTGAAGTCGGACTGAATGCATTTCTGCCATATGGTATGATGACAAGCCTATGGGGGGCAGGGAGTGGAATGTGGTGGTTTGAATAGGAATGACCCTCACAGACTCATGTGTTTGAATGCTTGATCACTATTAGGAAGTGTGGCTTTGTTGGAGGAAGCGTGTCACTGTGGAGGCAGGCTTTGAAGTCTCAGATATGCTCAAGTCATGCCCAGAGTGACATTCTCCTTCTGCTGTTACAGATCAAGATGTAAAACTCTCAGCTCGTTCTCCAGCACTGTGTCTGCCTGAGTACTGCCATGCTTCCCAACGTGAGGATAATGGACTGGATCTCTGAAACTATAAGCCAGGCCCAGTTAAATGCTTTCCCTTATATGAGTTGCTGGGGTCATGGTGTCTCTGCACAGCAACAGAAATCCAGACTAAGACAGCCTCTTACAGATGATCAGAAGAGAAGATGTGTGACTGAAGTTGGGACGTGGTCAATGTAGCTCTTCACATTCTCTGCTGAATGCTGTTTTATCTTCTGCACAGTGGCTGTGCCTTAATCTACTGCTGTTTCAGCCAGTCATCATGACTCTGCAGTTACTGGCCTGCTTCTCAGGCCACAGCCTGGTGGGAATTCTGTTCTCGAGACACTGGCTCTGCCACTGCCACTGAAGGTAGCTTTAACCAAATCTCTATCATTCTGTTTATCAATAATACTCAAGGTTCAAAGGCTGGAGTGAAAACCTGCTGGCTCAGAGAGGCTGAGTAGCACCTACCTGACCTTTCCTCCTTGCTGGTGTATCAGAAAGAGAGCATCCTTCTGCTCCACCAAACAAAAAAAGCTGCGCCACTCCAAATCCCTTCCTACCACTTCCAGATGCCCTCTGATGCTCTATGATTGCTCTCTGACAACTAGTTGCTAACTCAGCCTCTTAACTCAAAGTTAATTTTATTTAATTAACCAAATGTAGACTTGAGATTCACAGTGTGATCAAATATCCTCCAACAGGAAATCCACTTCCTCCATACGTGAGACTCAGTTCGGACTCTTGGAGTCAGGGTTTTCTCTAAGGATCAGGGAGCTCGGCGTGGGTCTATGGATTCATAAAATTGTAGAAATAGATTTGGAAGATCTTTAGCTAGGGGTCTATATATACCATTTGTTAAAGATCTGGCTGAGCCTCAAAATGGTTAACACAATTGCTATTGTTTGAATGTGCTCCCCCAAAGAATGTATGTGAATCTTAACTCCCCAACGTCAAATTTAGTGGTATTTGAAATGGATGTCTTTAGGAGGTGTTTTAGTTACTTTTCTATTGTTGTGATAAAACACAAAGATCCTAAGCAAAATGGGGATGAAAGGGCTTATTTTGTCTTATAACCTGTGGTTTACCATCTGAGGAAATCAGCAGGAACTTAAGGCAGGAACTTGGGGGTAGAAGCTGATGCAGAAGCCATGGAGGAGTGCTGCTTACTGACTTGCTCTTCCTGGCTTACTCATCTTGCTTTCTGATATCATCTGGGACCATCCACCCAGGGGTGGCACCACCCCCTGTGTGACAGGCCGACCCACACCAATCATCAATCAAGAAAACGAACCATGGGCTTTTGCCCATAAACCAGACTGGTGGGGACATTTTCTCACCTGAGTGTCCCTCTTCCAAACCAATGCTACCCTGTGTCAAGTTGCTATAAAAACTAGCCAGCAGACGAGGTAACTGAAATTAAATGAAATCATGAGAGTGGAGCCCCATGATGACCCTAGTGGCTTCATAAGAGGAAGAGAGGCCCCAGATGGCAAGCTTGAACCAGGTGTTGCCAGCTGCAGTGTTATGGAGCAGCAAGAGTTGATCACCAAGTGTTAGTTTCATGCTTTTCAACTTCCCAGCCTCCAGAAGCCACGAGGCAAATCCATTTCTGTACTTTATAAGGTACTTGTCTTGATAATAGCAGCAGGGAATAACAGAGGCCATAGTTTTCTCAGAGAATCCTTCAGCAAAGATAGGTTATTCAAGATGTCGTCGTTTAATTTTTAAAAAGATTTGAAATGATTCTAGACTTTCCAAAGGTTGGCAAAAACAACACAAAATTTACACAAGTCTTTTTGCTTACTTCTTCTAATGGTGAAAACTCAAGGAATTGCAACATAATGGATATTGTTACAACATGCTGGACTAATTTAAGCGTAAGTTTCTGGTTATTTAAATTTACTTAGCTTTTTTTTTTTAATAAGGTTGATTTTATTATGTTCTAAGATTCAAATGAGAGTCCCAGATTTCTTACAGTTCTTGTGTCTCCTTAATTTCTTATGATTTGCATTTGTGAAATTTAAAGGTGACGGCAGTAATGACGTGGACAATATAAGGTCACTCTACAGGGGCACACAAGGGACTGCTTCCTTCTCTTCCTTTTGCCCTTATCAAACAAGACTTAAATTAGCTTTATTTTCATTCGTTTTCTTCTGAAGTAAGAAACAGGGAATGATTTTTATTCTGAATCAGGCAAAAACATAAATGGCCGTTTCAAAGGCTTTATAGGAGTCTCAACTGTGTTTCAGAAGAGGTAATGTGTTTCTTGGTAAAGGACACGACCGTAACAGTCCCACAAACAACTTGATGGCTAACAATATGAATTGTTGGGGCAGCTGGCCCAATCCCTGCGTTCAGGGGCGTGGCTGCCCCAGGGGAGAAAGGTACCTTTAAAAAGGACCGGTCCCGGAGGGACGGCCCTGTTTATTTCCCCCGCGTTACCCTCTGCTTCGCTGGACCCTTGGCTCTGTAAGTTCCCTTATTCTCCTTTTATTAAAACTGATTCATTCTAAAAGGACTATTTTTGGTTATTTCCAAACTCCTCCGACCGCCGCTACAATGAATTTAACACTGGGTGGCTTTCTGAAGTAGCTGGGTGAAGCTGGGGGTCCGATGCTGACTATACACCTCTGTCGCGTCTTGTGTGACTTTTAGCTGCTGGCCCCGCCTCCATTCTTCAAAGGTACTTCTACCCAAGTAGAACATTTAGGTTTCCTTTGCAAGCTTGCCACTTCCTGGAACTCCCCAAAAAGCCAACTTCTGCTTGTCAAGGCTCCTTCACGATGTACCAGAGGATGGAGCAGATGTCCATCACAGAGGATGGGATAGGGTGGGGCCGGAACAACCAGACACTGTGTCTCGGTTATGTCCGTATTGAGACGCAGGTCGCTTTCTCAAGCTTCCTCTTCGTCCATCCCGGGTGCCCACAGTTGACCTGGCAGGTTTACGCTTACACTTCTGTATGCGCTCAAGTCCGAGTCTGTGGGTGGCACGCGGTCATTTCCAAGTTTCTTAGAGAGAGAATCCTCTAGCAAGGAGGGTGAAACCTTTCCCAAACTCAGAAGCCTTTGCGCCCTTACGACAGCAGGGGGCACTGCAGGCACGCCCACGAACGCTCTGTCCACTACAGTGTTTATGAGGCAAAACAGTGGGATCACAAACCCTCAAATTTGTATTTGACTCCATTCTGGAGCATAGATCATAAAGGAAGAAAGATGGAACTTTCTTCGTCCCTTCCTCTTGGCTGTCACATTGGTAGGACAACCTAGCACGGGTGAAGAAGAATTTGCTGGAAGGTGACAAGGATGTGGCTCTTACCCAGGGGAAGGGAGAAGTAATTACCATCCTGGTTACACAGACTGAGAAATGTCCTTGCTGGGCCAATGACCCCAGAGAGACTTTGGTATCAAGAAATGTGACCTCCGCTATCTCAGTAATTCTAGACTAGCTTTTTCTTTGTGTCTTAAGAGCGGTCAGTCAGCCAATTTAGGGCCAATTCTTCCACTCTGGCGATTAATTCTGCCAAACTTTTACGACTACACCCCTCCTATTCTTCGGGAGGAAGCTGCCAGGGGAGTTCCAGGCTCTATAGAATACCTACTTAGTGCCTGGGGATGACTGCTGCTTCTTAAGCCTTGGTGTCTCCACCTGCCTATTTCCCTCTGAAGTTCTGCAGCATATGGGGCTTTTGCAGAGGGCTGAGAAAGGTTGTAGAATAGTGTCCATGGGCCTTTGGAGTCTCTGGGTGCTGTGGCAAGGGCGGCATGGACACCTCTAAACTTCTTAGAGATGATCCCAAGGGTTCCCATGATGAATATTGTGCAGCCCAGTTTCAGTACAGTCTAGAACCCCGGTGGTGCCCAGCTTTCCAGTTACCTTGAACCCAGGGCTTCCCTCTTACACCTTTATTATAGAGGGAGGGCTGCTGTGGGGGATTCTCTGGTTTCTCTGTTGCCCCTGAGACCAATGGCACATCCCTCTGGGAGCTCTCTGTTGTGTCTTCATCCTAGACACACCCTACAGCTTCATGATAGAGCCAACGTGTGCACTGAAGGCCTGTCACACTCTGTCCAAGCAGTTGTAGGGAGAGGCTAGCCCACAGAGTGGGCCCTGTCTCAGGCTTCCCCACTCAATTCTTTCCTTCTCATCTACCGGGGCCCCCACAGAGACAGAGATGCAGAGATCAGACATAGAGACAGAGAGACACTCAGAAATGGAGAGACACTTACAGAGACAGACATGCATAGAGATATACAAAGAGACATATATGGAGATGCACACAAGCAGGTAGAGCTGGACTCACACAAGCACACTATCAGAGAAAGATAGATATACATGGGCAAAACCACATATAGACACTTGTAGGCCTATGTAAGACATACAGATACAAGCACACGGAGACATAGGTAGACACAGACACACAGAGTAGCATACACACAGAGATGTACTCACCAGACACACAGCTACGTGCACACATAGATGGACACACTACATAGATACACATAAAGAGATGGAGATACATACAGGCAAACTTACAATGTATGCAGAAGTATAAACATTCAGAGACACACAGAGACGTGGGGACACGTGACACACAGACATTTATTTACAGGTGGAGGTGTGCACAGATATATAGACAGATGTGTTTATGAGACACAAGCATAGACATACACGTGAAGTTAGAAAGACAAAGACATCCTTGGCGTCTCATGTCACATCCGTGCACAGGATAGTGAGTAGACCAACCTTTGATCCTCTGTTATCATCTCTCATGTCTATGGCCCCACACCTGGAGAGCGCTGTTTGGAATGAGAGGCTATGAACGAAGACACACTGTCTTTTGCTCCGTAAAGTCACCTTTTCCAGAGTGCCACAGCTAGTGTCTTGAGGCACGACACTGGAACCTCCCTGTATTTTTTGGGATGGCTTTGTGTTAGAACTGGGTCTGATGTTTGCACATGTTGTCCTTCCCTTCCCAGATCCCAGGCCTGGCACAGAGTTGTCTGAGTCCTGGCACCATGGCTTCCCGACCTTCTGTGAGTCATGCCGATTTAGCTGTGGACCTTGACTTGCTCCTCTCCTGCCTATGAATGCTAACACTGTCCAGAGAGGAAGCAGGACATCCCCATGTCTGCCTTCCCTGACTTCTAGGTGAATGGTAAGAGTTCTTGTTTTAAAGGACAGTAGGACTCACAGCTTTTTTACAGCGTCGCACATACATCTTGTTTGGTTTCAGCTCCAACCTTCCCCGCTGATCATTTTGACACTGGGGATTTGATGTGAGGTCCAGAAGCCTGACCCTATGGGTCCTCTGTAGAGCGCCTGTTCTACGTTACTACCTCTGCCAGCCCTTCCCCTCCTGTTTAATCTCCTGTAGCCTTCCTGCTGCAGGGCTGCTGATCTGAATTATGATGCTGTTACACAACACAGCCCTTACAAGGCAGCAACATCTAGTCACATGCTTCCCGAGAAGGGCGGGAGAAAACCAAGGCAGAGTGCTGGCCTAAAGTTAGGTGGGAGGAAAGTTGAGCCGCTTGGGCGCTCCCGACATTCCTAGCCATGTTTGCAGAGCTAACAGACTCTAGCGCTGTATTGACCTTATTGGTGCATGAGCTTGCCCTCCCTTGCAGTGCACGGAGCTTGCATTACTCGACCTCGCTAACTAACGTCATGACTGTGGGTTTTTCAGTAGCACAGAACAACACCCATTTACAGAACCCTTCTTGTGTCCGCGCAGCCCACCTAACTCCAGGGAGACATTGAGCCACTGCTTCCTTCCTTCTCTTATGTGAATCCCCCACCCCCAAGTACTAGCAGGTGATGGAACGAAGATCTTCTTTTAATGTATACAGTGACTTTTGGGACTCCTGTGACTTGATTTGTTTTTCTTTTGTATTTCCTGGACCAAGGGTCAAAGTTTAAATTGCATAGTCGAGCATCACAAGACTCCAAGTGGGATTCAAACTTGGTAGGTGCTGAGGCCGGTAACATTATAATGGTTTTCCAGTAGATGGCAGCAAAGAGCTACAAAACAGTTGCCTTGTGATTTTTTTTTTTTTTTTTTTTTGGGGGCCCCTTGCACAATGGATTTACAACTGTCATTACTGAGGGTCCATTCAGTCCCACAGAAAGCTTTGTGCCTAGCTAGGCTGTCCCCAGAGAGCAAAGGAGCTAGGGCAGGAGTTTTCCTTCCAATCCAGCTAACTGGAACTCAGGGTTTAGTCCAGGGGTCCTTAAACTACAAAGAATCAGAGCTATTTACTGCTTGGGTTTGGTAGCAAGACCAGAATGATTTTTAAATACAAAAAACAAAACAAACAAACCAACAAAAAACATAGTTTTTTTTAAAGACAGCTCTGGCTGTTCTGGAACTCACTCTGTAGCCCAGGTTGGCCTCGAACCCACAGAGTTCTCTGCCTCCTGAGTGCCTTTTAATTTATGCATACGTATTCCTCCAAAGGTCAAAAGAGGGCAACTGATGCCCTGGAACTGGAGTTACAGGCAGATGTGAGCTGATGGATGTGGGTACTGGGAACCGACCTGAGTCTTCTACAACAGCAGTAAATACTGTCAATTGCTTTGCCGTGTCTCTATGTGTGACTGAAAATAACAGAAAATCACTTATTGTGACAGCTGAAGGTGATGCAAAAATCAAGATTCTGTGTTCATAAATAAAGTTTTATTTCAACACAGTTGATTTTCCGGTTACCTTTCCTGCCTCTACCGTACAATGGCGAGGCTGAGAAATCGTGGCAGAGGCCATGTGAATGAACGCTTAAAGCATTTTCTCTCCTCTCTTTACAGAAACATGTTGCAAATCGTGGGGTCAGTTGCCAAGGGCTTCTGTTGACTCCCAACTGTTGGGATATTTTTGGAGCACACTAAGGGTTGCTGGTGTACTGTGGGTCCCTGAGAACCCTGGGAGATGGCAGTGATAGATTCCCCTCCTTTAGTCCCTATCCAGAGAGCATCCTTGGGGATGGTGGGTTCTGTCAGGCGGGGGTCTGGCTCCAGCAACTGTGGTTCCTTCCAAGGCTGTGTTCTTGCTCAACCCCCTCAAGGGTCTTGGTTCATGTACTGACTTTTACCCTGGAATTGAAAGAATGCCCTTGACCTCTCAGATTCCTCCAGTGGCAAGCTGAACATCTCCTAATATCTTAACAGTGTCTAGAATTTCTGCCGAACTGACGTCCATTAAAACATTGCATAATATGTTTGTGTATGGAAATGTCACATAGTACTTCACAAACATGTAACATTTTATATGTTAATTAAAAAATCCCAGCTCATTAAAAATTGTGTAAGGGACATACTTCACGGCATTCTGGATAATGATAACAGGTAATGAACTTAAACAAGGGTTCACTGTATTCTGAGAGCCTGTGCTTGCAACCCCTGGGCAGTGGTTCCCAAGTTCTCCATAGAAGCATCCTCAACAGACCAACTCAGAGGAAGCTATTGTCTCCATAGCAGAATGGTCGATAGCTTGTACTATGTTCTGCAGTACATCCATAGCAACTGTTAAAATTTCTATCTAGTAGGAACCATGATTGTCCTTCTTTTCAAACGATGTCCAGAATCCAGTCTCCTCCTCCTTCCTTTGCTGTTGTTCAGTTCAAAGACACTACCACCTTGCTACTAAAGAATACTGAAGAGCATCTTAGCAGCTTTGCCTGTATTGGCTTCGTCCAGCTGCAGCCTGCCCTCGCCAGGACTGGGGTGATCACCCGTGTGTTCACCTTTACTCCAGCTGCAGCCTGCCCTCGCCAGGACTGGGGTGATCACTTACACACTCATGAGCTCATACTCTCCCTTTGCTCAGGATCCTGCAAGGTCTTAGACTTTCTGAAAGCAAAGTCTGGAGACCTCAGTTGTCCGCACTGCCTCTACTGCTCTCTGACCTCCAGACAAGCATTGAAACATTGCACTGTTGGATGCCTGTCTGGGACACCGCTCTTAGATATTGTCCTCCAATTCTTTGCTCAGATATCATTTTCTTCTTGGGGTCAGTCTCCAGCCTCCTTAATATTACAACTTGCCCTTTGACCCCCCTGCTCTGTTTCTTATACTATGACTGAAACATCTGATTTGTCTGCTAATCATCCATTGCTCACTGCCTTTCACCATGGCAGTGTGACTTGCGAGGTGTATGTCAGGGCTGTTCAGTTTACAAATCAGTCATCCCCAGGGGCTTAGGACAATGTCTGTCACATAACAAGCGCTCAGCATGTATCTATTGAGGAAATAATGAAGTGACTTTTTGTATTTTTAGAGACAGGATTTTTCTGTGTATCTCTAGCTGTCCTAGAACTCACTTTGTAGACACCATGCTGGCCTCGAACTCACAGAGATCTGCCTACCTCTGCCTCTCTAAGTGCTGGGATTAAAGGGGTGCACCACCACCACCCGTCTTGAAGTGACTTCTTAAGAGGCAAGACACAAGTTAATAATTTTTCTGAAAAGGTCTGGATGTTGTTTTTTTTAAATTAAAATGTATTTTCATTTACTTATGTTTATTTTTTAAAGGTTTATTTATTATGTATACAGTTTTCCATCTGCATGTATGACTGCAGGCCAGAAGAAGGCACCAGATCTTACTATAGAGGGTTGTGAGCCACCATGTGGTTGCTGGGAATTGAACTCAGGACCTCTGGAAGAGCAGTCAATTCTCCTAACCACTGAGCCATCTCTCCAGCCCTACTTATGCTTATTTTAAGTTTTAGTTTTTAGAGGATTTCATACATAGGTATCATATTTACATTATTTATCTTCCCTCTATCCCTTCAACTCCTCCTGGGTCCTCTGCACTTCCTCCTAAATTCAGAACCTCTATTAATTATTACTGTCACACACACAAATACAGTCTGTTGAGCTCATTTAGTGCTCTTGGTTTGTGTATGTGTTTGGGACTGACCACTTGGGACTAAGCCATCAGGCTCGTCCCTGGAAAAGACTGATTCTCTCTCTCAGCAGCCATTAATTGCCTATAGCTCTTCATCTATGGGTGGGGCCTTATGAGATTTCCCCTTCTACATTGATATGTCGACTGGTGTCGTCCTGTGTAGATCTTGTTTAGGTGATTGTATTTTTGAGATTTCATGGGTACAGCTTCCCTATCATAATAGAGGACCCTATCTCACAACAGAAGTCCCGGTCCTCTGGCTCTTCCAACACCCATCCCCACTCTTTCCATGATGACCCCTGAGCCTTAGGTATAGGGGCTGTGTTACAGATGAATCAGTTGGTGTTGACTGTTCCAATACGTTGCTCTCTATATTTTGACCACTGTGGCTTCTGTGACAATCTCTGTAAGCTTCTTTGGTGAGAGGTAAGGGCTACACTTACATGTGGTTGTGAGGATAGTTACTGTGCAGTTAGGAAAGATGGTTTCGGAGAGTGTCAGTATATATTCTTCTCTAAGGTCCATGAACTCACCAGCCACAGACAGGCTGGATTTATAGCACCAGGCACGAGTTCCCCCTTACTGAGTGGGTCTGAAGTCAAATTAGATGGTTGTTGGCTGCCCCAGGATGTAAATGCCACTACTGCATCCTTGGGCATCTCTTGCCATGCTGGTCATGGTGGTTTGCAGGTGCTGAGGTTGGTCGGACTGTTGATTGCTTTTCTCCCTTGGCAGCTTACACAGCACCCTCTGATACTATGAGATCTAGTCCTCAAGGAGGAGACATCTAGATCAGTTCCTGCTTGAATGCTCCAAGTCCTGTGTTGGGAGTTTATGGAGTCCTCAGTAGCAGGCTCTGAGCATCGAGCTCTGGGAAGCAACCAAGTGCAATGGCAGAAGCTCATTCTGAGAGTCTCTTTGACCCTCCTGGTCAACAACTTGAAGAAATGTTTCTCATGCCTGGTTTTAGGGCTTTTTCTAGATAGTCTATGGCTCTTGGGGGCACCATTAGTAGCCCAAGTGGCCTAGGTTCACTCAAACTATACACATATTCTATGTGCATGTGTGTTCTCACACTCACAGATTTTACATATAGATATGCATATATTTTAAGGAAATATAAAATGATGTTTCCCTGTGGCTTTTTCAGGCTGGGTATTGTTTTAATTCCTGGCTGGCATCCTTGAGTTGACATATTTAAGGGAGAGACAAAGTTCACCTAATGTGGGTTCTCTTATCAGTGTAATAAGCTAAGAATCTCTCGGCAGGGTGGCGTTGGGAAAGTCCCTTGCGAAATGATCCCAGCAGCTCTGTAAATGCCACTCGTTCTGAGTGTAGCTGTAGTGAAATCATGATAAAGACTCTGCTCTTCAGAACTGGAAAACCGTTGGCAGCTTGGAGCGGGTAGCTTCAAGAACTGGGTTAAAGACTGCGGTACTTTGGGTTGGTTTATTTCATTAAAACCAGTCTACTTTAGCATGACAACCATGACAAGTATAATATTTTGGCCTATTTCATTTAATTTGGCACACCAAATGGAAGTAATATTATTTTCTGTGTGACAGAGTATATGAGCACATAACTCGCATGGTTGGAATAGAGACATTTACTGTGAATTTGAATGCTTACTTTAATATTGCAGACTCAAATCATGCTATATTCTTTGGCTTACCCGTGGCTAGTAAATACCCTACTGCTTACAAGTGACAGATACGCTTGATAGCTATGAGTGTGTTAGTGACAATGTCTATTATCTCCTCTTTAGAAACTTGTGGAAAGAGGACCCCAAATCAACTGTCAAATGACAGTATGACAGGGTCGGGGGATTTTCAAGACAGTGAGGATGTTCGAGATGGGTCTCTTGTCAAGTTTTTCCAGAGGATGGCCACGGCCACCACAGTGGAGATCCTTTCTGGCAGTGTGTAGCAGTCTCCGGTCTTGCTAAACCATCACATTTGGGCAAACTCCCGAAGACTAGCAGGTTTCTAGTCTCTTTCAATTAAATTTGATGATGCCATCCTTCCTGCCAACCTGCTGTTAATTTGCCTCCCCCTGCTTTGTCTTTAGTGGCTTCCCATTTCCTTCAGGATAGACTCCAAGAAATTCCCCATCTGGCAGAAGCATACCTGAGGCTCTTCCTTCCCCACACATATCCTTTGTTCTAGTCTTGGTCCTGGTATGAGAATGGGTTTCCTCAAGGGAGACTGCTGTGTCTTGGGGCTCCAGAATTGCAGGGTCAGGTGTATCTTGGGAAATTGCCTTACCCTTGGCGTCCTATGGTTATACTCTTTCCTCTTCTTCCCCTTCAGTGAAGTGATGAGCAGGGAAGGACAGCAAGGTTAATAAACCAGTGTGGGCCTGCAAACAAAGCTGAGAGCAGAGTCTCACGTGGGGCAATCCTCAATAAACAGCCAGGTCCCTACTTGGACGGTCCATCATTAGATCCATCATTGAAGATTCCATCATTAGGAATCTTGGGGGCTCTTTCTTTTGTCTTTGTAGAAGAGACACTTCTGTAATTAACACATAGCCTCTAAGTTCTCCTAACAGACTATGCTGCAGTTTGGGTCTCAAATATCCTCAAAGGCCACATGTCAAAGACTTGGTCCCCAGCTCATTGTGCTATTATGAAGTAGATGCTACTAGAAAATAAAAACAGGCCTTTGTGGAGCATGCCCAAAGAGGATATTGGGACACTGGCCCTTCCCCTTCCTCTCGCTTTCTTTCTGCCCATCACAAAGTGAAAAGCTTTCTTTGCTGCCATGAGAGACTGTGCAGCCCCAGCGCAGATTTGACCCAGAGGCAATGGGCCAAATCAAATGTCTATGGGCTGAAAGTGAAGAACCCGTGAATTCAAATTAGTTGATTATTTAGGTTGATTTGTCATAGCAGTGGGAACTGACATGGTTACTAAAAAGTTATTGCCTTTAAAGGAATTGTTAATGTCTGTTATTTACACTGTTCCAGAAACATCAGAGCAAAGAAACAAAAAACCCAAACCACAAAAAATAAACCTAAGAAACTCCCTGCCCCCAAAGAAAAAGAAAACTGGCCACATGTGTCCTATTGATTTAGATATCCATGGTCCACATCAGGAAAAAGAACTCCGAGAAGAGAAAATTATACAGGATAATTTCATTCAGAAACAAAGATGTGAGGATCTCAGTTAATATTGAGCAAATCAAATAAGCAATTCTTTAAAAAGCCGCATGGCGAACTGTTTGCCTGAGCCATGCAGCTACTGCCAGCAAAGGACAACCTGCTGACGTTGGCTGCAAGTGGAAACAAAGTAGAGAAGAACCTGCTGAGTGGAGGTGAGAGCCTGTGTGGAGACAGGCACCAAAGGAGGCGTGGCAGTGAGTGGTTTGACCAATTAGGTTTGGATCTGAGGCCTGTTCCCCAGGAGGAAATTCGTGCCTGGACATGGCTGGGAGGTCATCGGCCCCTACTACTGTTGTCTTTCTAAGTGGACATGTTTTCAAACTGCCTTCTAAATCTTTACGCTTATATACGTAGATTCGTGCGGCACTCAAGCTAGGCCAGAGAGCTTCTCCCTGGAGTGGGTGGCAGTCAGTGCAGAGAGGCCAGAGTGAAGAGAGGAAGTGAATCCTGAGTGTTCAACACTGAAAGGAACATCTGTATCAACACACCCCACCCAAGACTCGGGGAATACTTAGGAAGAGAGGGCAGAAAGAACGAAAGAGCCGAAGAATGGGGAGGAGGCTGTGACATGCTGTCCTCTGGACATCATGTGCCCATTGCATTTGGGAGCCCACTCTAACCTTGGCTGTCTGTGTAAGACCTGAACAAGATCAGCCAACATTCTTGCATGTGGCGCTAATTGGATAGAGTGGAGAAAGAGGAGGAGGACATGGAATGGAAAGAAGGATGTTATCAAAGAATAAATACAAGATGTTCTACTAAAGAAAGGAAAAATGTATCGAGAAATTACAAAATCCTTCTCTGAAAGCCAGTGAAGCTTGGCAAAGTAACCCAGAACTACTAAACAGTTCTGCCCATAGCCCTTCAATGACCCCAGAAGGCAAATGCTAAGAGAGCCTGCCCTAGTTGCATATGAAACATCTCCCTCTGTCTTCATCTAACTGTCTTGGGTATTCTAAAGGCAAAGGCACAGGACTAGGAACGGCTACGGATAGAGCTCAGGGACGCAGTATTTGCCTTGCATGTACAACTCCTGTGGCTCACTCTCCAGTACCACCAAAAGCAAACAAAACATACAAACACACGTTGTAGCCAATGACTCACTCAGTGCATGGGGCTAAACATGACGACCTGGGTTAGGTCCCCAGAACCCTCTTATCTGAATGAGAGAGCTGACTCCCACAAGTTGTCACCGTCCTACACCCTTTTTTCTACTCCCATGTTATCACCCTTACCTCTCCATGCTTTCTCCCACGTTGTGCACAAGAACACACATACAAATCTATACGAACTTTCAGTCCAGGGCAGAAGTGGAGTTGAAGTTTCCCGGGATTCTGAAGAAGTATGCGCTGATAGCTCTGAGCCTCAGGTAAGGGCAGGAGACCTCTCGTTCCCTATGGAAGAGGGCACCAGGGTCCCGAGCTGTCAACACACACAGCCACACTTCAATCTTGCTCATGATGTGGAGCGACTAGAGGAGTCATACAAACAAGGGTTTAATCATAGCGTAAGTTATTAATTTAAACCAGACAAAATGCTCTCGGGAATTCTTCATTCCGTGAAAGGGCTTTTATAAACGTTCTTGATGTTTCACCTAATTCTTCCATGTTTACTTTCATTGAGAGATTGTAATATTTTATAATTCAGACTTTTTCACCTTTGGAAACAAACCAGACTTGGATAAAAAATGTTTTGTCAGGATTTTAGGAGAATTTAGTCAGCTGGGTAGCTTGTGAAATCAGAATGGGTGTAGTGAAGAGGTATGGGCCGGCTTCCCGCCGCCCAGCTCCCAGCCACCGGCTAGCTTATACCCCGAAATAACAACACACAAATTGTATTCTTTAAAATACTGCCTGGCCCATTATTTTCAGCCTCTTACTCACATCTTGACTAACCCATATCTAATAATCTGTGTAGCACCACAAAGTGGTGCCTTACCAGGTAGATTTTAGCGTACGTCCATCTTGGGCTGGAACTTCATTGCATCTGGCTTCTCTCTGAGGAGAGGCACGGTGGTCTGCCTAACTTAGGAGAGGCGTGGCATCTTACTGATCCTTCTACCTCACTTCCTCTTCCTGTTCTGTCTACTCTACCCACCTAAGGGGCGGTCTATCAAATGGGCCAGGCAGTTTCTTTATTAGCCAATGAAATCAACTCAAACAGAAGACTCTCCTACATCATTTCCCCTTTTTCTGTTTAAACAATAAAAGAAAGGCTTTAACTTTAACATAGTAAAATTACATATAACAAAATAGTTATCAAGTAAGAATTAGTTACAATACTTATATCCATTTTATCTTTATCATAACAAAGGAAAACTTTAACTATCTATCCATTCTTCAACTCCATCAAAGACTCCAGAAGGATATAATATTACCTAAGTAAATAAGAAGTAAGCAACTTACAAAACTCTAGAAATGACAGAGACATCTCGCTGCCTGGACAGTCACCCAAAGTTCTTTTGTATTGTTGGGGCATCTATCTTCGGCCTATAGGCCCACAGTATCCAGCAGAGTTTCCCATGAAGCAGGAAATTTCAAAGACAGTTCAGTCACTATCTGCTGTGTCCTGCAGAATGTCTCGCAGACTCTTTCATGAATCAGGAACCCAAAGAGATCATCTTACCTCTAGGCAAGTTCAGCAGTCCTCTCTCTGAGGGTTCTCTGTGTCCAGTTTATGCAATAGTCCAGGCAAGAGCAGTTTCTTGCCCAAATGGCTATCAAACTCAATAAGGAGCCTCTTCGATGCCCATCTTCCTCTTGAAGTAGATTGGTGCTGCCAGGAGCAGACATGTCTCATTGTCATGAAAAACCCTAAGTTATTAAGACATTTAAAATGCAATATTCTGTAGTCTTTGGAAGATATGAAGTATGCCTATCTAACTGAAATATATCTCTATATATCTAGAAAATCTAACTAACATGACTACAAGCTTAACTATTATCAATGATTATTCATTAGCAACCTATATTTCCTAATTATACATTACATTTTTAAATGAACTACACAATCACAATACCTTAATCATTATTAGAAATACATATACATATAACAAAATTGTATCACTAAAGCAAAATCCATATCAATGCAAATTATTCATATCTATATCATATCCCCCTTTAAATGTAAAAGAACATTTATAAACAATATTTGGGAATATGGGCGCAGTTATTTCTCTCCAAACTGCTTCCTGCTGAATGGGGACGCTGTTAATCAGATCTTTCATAATGTAACCTGTGTGCCAGGTTCATCTTAGTCATCAGTTGAGCGAAGTGATTTTTTGAGGGTGTTCACAGCAACCTTTCAGGAGGGCGTGGTCTATCATACCATATTGGGATAGAAGCAATCCAATGGTTCTCATTTTCTGTAAAAATAAAAGAAGAATCTCTTTTCCAAAGTATCATATCCTTAGATCCAAATTCTGAAGTCAAGGTATTTTCAAAATATCTATCTTGGATTAGTTCAGCAGCATTTATAAACAAATATCTTTTAGCAGCTGTTGCTCCTTCCTCAGCATTCAAACAATTCAAAGAGAGCATAATAGTATACAGCATCAAGATTCTTTGTGTATTTTCCATCTTTGTATGGCTTTATTTTAACCTCTATTTCCTTTATTTTTACTTTTATTTTTTTATTTTTTGACAAGTTCTCTGTATATCTTTGTCCTGGAATAACTCTGCAGACCAGGCTGTCCCTGAACTCACAGAGATCTGTCTGCTTCTGCCTCCCCAGTGCAGGGATTAAAGGTGTGTACTACCACACCTTGAACTCACAGAGATCTATCTGTCTCTGCCTCCCAGGCACTGTGATTAAAGGCGTGTGCTACCACACCTTGAAGTCACAGAGGTCAATCTACCTTTGCCTCCCAAGTGTTGAGATTAAAGGTGTGTACTACCACACCAAACTACTTCCTTTTTTTTTCTTATTTACTTTTAAGAACTTTAACCTTTAGCCTGCGTATATTTTCAACACATTGTAAACCATTTGGACATTTTCTTTGACTTTGAATCTTTCTTTTACTGTACATCTCTTTCTTTTTCTAATCACATGAGTCTTTAATTTACCAAACAATATCGGTAGGACTAAAGCCATGACTTTGGCGGCTGGATCCAGCCCATTCCTTAGCTTTCCAGCCTCTTGGCAAAGGTACTGACTGTAGCCATGTTTATCACCACAACTCTGGTGGTTCAAGGTCCCTCCCAGCAAGCAAGCTGCAACAGTGTTAAACAACAATTAAAAGCTCCATAGTCAGGATCCCCTGCTTAAAAGAGTCAGAGTTTCCCTTGGCAGGATGACCCAGAAAGCCGGCATTTTAAAACAGCACAACTTTTTTCCTGCTACAGCTGAAAACTGAAAAGCTTTTTATCAACACCGTTTAAGTGTTTTGTGGCAGGACCTCTTATTGAGCTGCAGGGTTTTGCAGCTGAAGCTGAGTCAGGAAGCCTCTCTTAGATGAGAGCGCTTGCTCAGAACTGAGAAATTGCTGTTATCAAGAAAACATGCTTTTCTCTAGTCTTTCCCAAGCTTTCTCAGGCTTTCTGTGGATTCAGTTATCCACGTTGGGCGCCATTCTGTAGTGTGGGGCTGCGGGCGGTTTCCCACCGCCCTGCTCTCAGCCACCGGCTAGCTTAAAACCCGAAATAATTACACAGAAACTTTATTCTTTTAAACACTGCCTGGCCCATTAATTCCAGCCTCTTTCTCACATCTTGCTTTAACCCATTTCTAATAATCTGTGTAGCACCACAAAGTGGTGCCTTACCAGGTAGATTTTAGCGTACGTCCATCTTGGGCTGGAACTTCATTGCATCTGGCTTCTCTCTGAGGAGAGGCACGGTGGTCTGCCTAACTTAGGAGAGGCGTGGCATCTTACTGATCCTTCTACCTCACTTCCTCTTCCTGTTCTGTCTACTCTACCCACCTAAGGGGCGGTCTATCAAATGGGCCAGGCAGTTTCTTTATTAGCCAATGAAATCAACTCAAACAGAAGACTCTCCTACATCAAATGGGGAAGGCCGATGTGAAGGAAGCAATTTTGAGGAAGGCTAGCTAGCGTGTGGCCTCCTGACCCCCTCTTAGTTCCAGTGAGGACACAGCCTCCTGAACCCCATCCTCAGCTTGAGTCCCCTGGAGCCATCAGCCTGGCTCTTCAACACTTGGCATCCAAGCGCTTGGCCAAAAAGTGATCTCACGACGCCTGCTAGTCAAGCTGGACACTTAATTCAATCAATACATGCTCCTCACTGCCCACCTTCATGCATGTGACCAGGGTGCTGTAGATGACACAGTTATCTATTGTCTAATGACTGGGACTGTGCTTTTGAAGCCACACTGGGAGTCAGCGGCCACCAGTGGCCAACTGTTCAAGAATCTATTCTTGCCCACATGTTCTCTTGAATTTTTCCAGTTCTCTGCTATTTGCTGTTTGGGATGAAACTGAGGACCCCACCGAGTTCTTTTCGTGGAAGAGCTGCTGAAGTTACTACAGGGACACAGGGAAGGAAATTCCTAACTTCATGATATAGGGAGCTCCTGAGTCAGCCAAGTCTGAATTCCTCTTGACTCTTGAAATTCTAACTATGTGCTCTACTTGTTTTTAGACCAGGCTGATCTGGACTTCCCTTTATGTATACTGTGAAAGATCCTGAGTAACATATAGTGAGACATAGCTTCTGTAATTCTCTAAGTTAATGTTTTCTCCATGTGCTGCACACATGTAATGCCAGCTACTGGAGCAGGCAAGATAGGAGGACAGCAAGTGACGGATAGTGGGGTCACCTAACAGAACCCTACCTCACAAAACAGAAGAGAACAAAATATTTCTTCCATTTCTGTTTTTAAGTATGCCTCCTCACTTATGGCCTTGAATGTGCAAAATTGTCTCTTTCTTGGAATTGCTTCCTTTTAAATATATACACATGCACACACATGCATGCAGATACGCATGTACACATGCCACTCACACATGTTGGTGTCAGAACTCTGGGTTTTGCATATACTAGTCATGTGTTTATCACTAAGCATATGCCCACTTTTTGCAATCCTGTTTTTAAATTAAAACCTTTTTTAGAGGTAGTTTTAATTTTTTGTACAAATGTTTTGCCTGCATGTATGTGCACCTTGTGCATACAGTGTCTGCAGAAGTCAGGAGTGAGTGTCAGATCCCTGGCACTGGACTTACAGATGGTTGTGAGCTTCCATGTGGGTGCTGGGAATCAAAACTGGGTCTTCTGCAAAAGCAACAAGTGCTCTTGACTGTTGAGCCATCTTTCCAACTCTCAGTCCTGTCTTTAACTCTGGGACCCCACAGTAGAAGCAACAGTAACAGCTGTGTATGGCAATTCTCCTGCGTGCTGGGCGTTATCTTAACCATGTGTGCCTCTCACTTTGTAGTGCTTACAGTAAGGCTGCAAGGTCAGAATGGTTACTTGCCATTTTGAAGAAGGCAGGCATAGATGATCAGACAGGACTCAGGCAGCCTCTGTTTGATCTTGGGCTGGTACACTTCCCAGGCTCCCTATGGTTTCTCTAGACTAAGCAGAGGTGAGTTTTCTGGGGAGTTTGGAATCGACACGCCTTCATGATTGCGCTCATGATTGACTGACTCTGAAATAGTCTGAACTGAGGACTGATGCTGTCAAAATGAGTATTTTCTACCTATTTGTTCCTAAATACATGAAGACCTCTCAGGCTCTTCAATCTTTTCCTCTCTGTGGTTTCTGCAGGACTTTTGTGTTGGCCTTTGTTCTATGGGAGTCTGAAATATCAATGAAGATTGCATGATCCCTTTGCTTGTGTCTTCAATCATGGTGTCTGTCCTAGTCACTTTTCTATCGTTGTGATAAAGCACCATGACCAAGGCAACTTATAAAAGTTTTTCTGGAGCTTGTAGTTTTAGAGTGTATATTCATGACCACCATGGCTGGGAGCAAGGTGACAGGCAGGCCAGGCACGGTAGCAGCTGAGAGCTTTGCATCTGATCCACAAGCCCGAGGCAGAGAGTTGAGCTAACTGGGAATGCTGTGGGCTTTTGAAACCTCAAATCCTTCCCCCAGTGACATACACCCTCCAAGAAGGCCCAACCTCCTAATCCTTCCCGAACAGTTCCACCAGCTAGCGACCAAGTATTCAGATATAGAAGCCCGTAGAGGCCATTTTCATTCAAACCACCACAGTATCGTTGTTTCTTTGCATGTCTTTATCCTACGCAGGGCTTTTAGAACTGTGTAAATATAGCATTAAAGTCTACTGGAGTCTTTAAAAATTGTTTATGTGTATGTTTTTGTCTATATATTTGAGTATGTGCACATGCATGTAGGTGCTGACCAAGGTCAAGAGAGTTCATCAGATCTTTTGCGTTAGAGCGACAGGCAGTTCTGTGTTGCCAGATGTAGATGCTGGGAATTGAACTCTGGTACTCTGTGCAATGGATAAGCCTCGCCCTGGGAAAACCACACCTTCGTGATCATGGTATCTCCTCTGCCAGGTGTTGCCAGATGTAGATGCTGGGAATTGAACTCTGGTACTCTGTGTTGCCAGATGTAGATGCTGGGAATTGAACTCTGGTACTCTGTGTTGCCAGATGTAGATGCTGGGAATTGAACTCTGGTACTCTGAAAGAGCTGCAAGTGTTCTTAACCATCTCTTCATCCTCCCTCCCCAATCTACTGACAATTTTTTAAAAAATTTATTTATTAATTGTGTATTTAGTATTCTGTTTGGATATATGTGTACCTGTCAGAAGAGGGCACCAGATCTCATTACCAATGGCTGTGAGCCACCATGTGGTTGCTGGGAATTGAACTCTGGACCTCTGGAAGAGCAATCAGCGCTCTTAACCACTAAGCCATCTCTCTAATTCCCTACTGAAAATTCTTAATTCCATCCTTCCAAATGAAAAAACCCTCCTGAGCTGACTTGGGACCAAGAACAAAAGGCACAGTTTGGCTTCATTAAAAGATTCTTTAAAACGATTGTTTAAGTTTATTCTCTGTTGGTCAGCAATGAGGAGAAAAGACAGCAGTGAGAGCAGAGGCCTCAGCCCAGAGGCTGAGGTAATGTTGATGCCTCCCCAGGGACAGAACAGTGGTGCCTCAGGGAAGCCTAAGGTGGAAGGATCCATTCTGGGCTCTGGTGTGAGATGCGTGAGGTGATGTCTAGGAGACAGGGCCTTCCAGAGCCCCCCGGGGAGGGCTTGCTTGTGAGTGCCGGGTTCGCTGACAAACAGTCTTGGTCCCTGTGGGCCTGGTTTGGCCTGAGCTTGATGTATGGTTCTCAGGCTTCCCACGACACTATTTACTCCTCAGCAGTCTGGGTCCACACCTGCCATGTCTGCCTTCACCCAGGCCCAGTTTAGGCTGTGTCTCCCTGCTCACTACCCTCGGTGAACTCACCTCTCCAGTTCCACCCAGGCTCTCCCTCCTGGCTCCTTCCCTGACCTGTCTGTTATGGGGACTCAGCTAAGCTCTCTGCCCACTGTGCTAGGCTGGGCTATTCTCTCTTTCTGACCTCCTGCCAGTTCCCCACCTTCTGCCTCTGGGTCGTCTCTGCCTCCCCTACTCTTCCTCCTGCCTCACCCTCATAGCCTCTCCTGAGCTTTTCCTCTCCTCCCACCTGGGTGTCCTCACAGCAGTCCTTGATAGTGCAAGCACTTTGCAGCCTACTGTGCACTGTCTGCCTCCACTTCTCAGGCCACCATTAACAAAAGTAAAGTCTGCATAGAAAGCAAAGGTTTCCTTATGTTACTTGCACATATGTATATTTATACTTCCTTATGGAACTTGCACACGTATGTGCATTTATACTTCCTTATGGCACTTGCACACGTATGTGCATTTATACTTCCTTATGGCACTTGCACACGTATGTGCATTTATATTTCCTTATGGCTCTTGCATAATATGTACGTTTATATTTCCTTATGGCACCTGCACATGTATGCGCATATATACTTCTTTATGGCGCCTGTGCACGTATGTGCATTCATATGTTGTTTTTACTATTCTGCTGCTTTCAGTCAGACACAGAATAGCGGGTGCATTCTGCTTACACAGTGAGTCTGGACTCACCAATTCAGTTTACATAAGCTCTTACAGACTGATTTAATGGACAAGATGTATTGGACAAAAATTCAGATGCTGCTTATGGATGCTGGCTTGAAATCCATGCCCTTTTCCACAGTTTGGCATGGCCATGGTTACTTTTTTTTTTTTTTTTTTTTTTTTTTGCATTTGTCCCTTCTCTGACTTCTGGGTTTCAGAGTCTTCATGTTAGAGATACATCTTGCAGTTTGGATGTAATTTTTCTTTCTTTCTTTTTTTTTCCAAACGTAATAACTGTGGTTCAAAATGATTTTTCCTGGTCCATCAACATCTTTCTAGTTACTGTTTTTGTTTAAAGCCATGGTAACATAATTGAATTACTGTTGGGAGTAGCCATTTCGCAGAACTTTAAAATGCACTGAGCCAAATCCGTCTGACAGAGCTCTTCACACTGCTGGGTTAAATCTTCTTTGACAAATGTTTTAATTGCTGAAAGCTGAACCTTGGAGAGGCTTGGCTGGAGTCCTGCTGTGGAGCTTGGGAACAGGAGATGCTGGCGGGCAGACTTGGTCTGGGACTCCCCCAGGTCCCCATCTTTCTGTGCTGCTGTATCTTCATTCCTGAGGGGACATGGGAGGACTCACTGCTGCTTCAGTCCTGGCTGGGCTTGTGGTGGGTTAGGTGGACGAACGTCTGCTGAGGGGCAGAGAGCTTCTTCTTACTTCTTTTAAGGTCTGGAATACTGGTCTCCTTCAAAACTTACCTTGACAGGTGATTGTTGTTGTGGCAGTGCTGAGGGAGAGAGGACATTTAAGAGGTGACTGGAGCATGAAGACTGACCTAGAGAGGGTCACCATTGCTGTGATAAGACACCATGACCAAAAGCAAGCTGAGGAGGACAGGCTTACCCTTCTGCACCATCTCTGAAAGAAGTCAGGACAGGGACTCAAATGGCAGGAGCCTGAAGGCAGGAGCTGATGCAGAGGCCATGGAGGGGGTGCAGCTTACTGGCTTGCTTCCCGTGGCGTGCTCAGCCTGCTTTCTCATAGAAGCAGGACCACCAGCCCAAGGATGGCAGCATCCACAATGGGCTGGGCTGGGTCCTCCCCCATCATTCACCATTAAGAAAATGTCCCACAGGCCTGCCTGCATCCTAATCTTATGGAGGTATTTTCTTAGCTGAGGTTCCGTGCTCTCAGATGACTTAAGCTTGTGTCAAGTTGACATAAAATTAGCCAGTTCAACTGACCCCTTGTCCACTTGATAGACACATACAGCACTTTTCAATTAGAACCTTTCCGTTTTCATTTGCCCCCAAGATTAAAAATTAATGTTTAATTTTGAATTAAGCTAATATTTTTTTTTTTTTTTTTTTTTTTTTTTCCGAGACAGGGTTTCCCTGTAGTTTCTAGAGCCTGTCCTGGATCTAGCTCTTGTAGACCAGGCTGGCCTCGAACTCAGAGATCCGCCTGCCTCTGCCTCCCGAGTGCTGGGATTAGAATTAAGCTAATATTAAAATCACATTTTAAACATAATTTAAAAAGCACCGCAGTCTTTACAAAGCCAAACACATTAAAAATTCAATCCCTTTAAAAATCCAAACTATCTTTTAAAAGTGCAAAGTCTCTCAGCTGTGACTTCTGTAAAATCAAAATTAAGCTAAATGCTTTTTGACTTTAAGAGGGAAGGCTGAGGGCACAGTCACAATAAAATCCAAACAAGACCAAACACCAGCTCTTCATGACTCAGTAGCCAGTGTCTGGGATCCATGCACAGTCTTCCGGGCTCCTCCAAAGGGCTTGGATCACTGCTCCGGCTCCACCTTCTGCAGCACACACACCTTGTCTGCTAAGCTCATGCTGGCTCCACTCCACTGCTGCTGCGGCTCGTGATGGTCAGTTGTCCCATGGTATTGGCATCTCCAAAGTCTGGGGTCTTCTGCGGCAACTTGGTTGTTCACCAATAGCATCTCTGTGACTATCTTCTGGATGCTAAGCCTCAGCTTCTTCATGGCCCTTCAGTCCTAGGGCTTCCATTGCAACATTGGCTGCATCTTCACCAATGCCTCTTCTGGTCTCCCCCAGTTCTAAGCCTCAGCTGCTTTCCATGACTTCTTCATGCCTTCAAAAACCAAACCAGTGCTACCTGGGAGACTCTTACACAGTAAGGAACATTGTTACCGTAGTAGTGGCCTTCTCCTCTCTCCCTTTCCTCTCTCCCGTTTCCTCTCTTTTTATCTCCCCACTTTCCACTATGGGACGAGTTGGTAAAAAGGTTCTCTTAATACAGCAGCGGTTTGGCCTTGGGTTTCTCAGGCTTCAGAACTGCTAAGAAATATGTTTTTGCTCGTTATAAACATCCAGTCTCAGATACTTGTTATAGTAATGTACCATGACATGTTCCTCGGATGTCATGCGTCCCTTACACATTTGCTCAGCCTCCCATTTGGAGTTACTTTCGTTCTCATATATATATGATGGAGAAGTTGTTCATAGATTCAGAATTGTTTGACTTTTAGATTTTATTTATTTCTGGCAGCTCCGTACCTGTATAGAATGTATTTTGATCGTGTCCACCCAATACTTTACTTATCTCCTTCCCGCTCTCACTCAACTCCTTCATCTTCCCGAGAAGTTCCCCTCCTTTCAGGCTCTTGGGTATAATTAGAGGCTGGGTGAGAGCAAGTGGTGGGCTATTTACTGCAGCATGGGCATGTCACCAGTGGCTACACCGCTGAAGAAAATAGCTCCCCCACTTCAGCAGCCACAACTCCCTATAGTCACTTAGGGAGGGGATGAAGATGAGTGCCAAGAATCCATCCCCTATCCAAGAAGTCATGCTGCCTGCCATGTTTGTCCAGGCCTTGTGCTGATAACCACACTGCTATGAGCTCAGAACTCTGGTGCCTGCGTTAGTCCCCAAAGATAGTTTTCAGAGCGCATCTCCCAGCTCCTGCGTCTTTTCTGCTGTCTCTTCTGCCATGTTCCCTGAGCTTCAGAAGGGGTGATACAGATGTCCCGTCTCGGGCTGAGCACTCACCAGTCACTTCTCTCAGCACTTTGAGCAGTTGTGAGTCCCTGCATTAACTGCTGTCCACAGCAGAAAGAAGCTTCCCTGAGCAAGACCGAGCCAAGCGGGAATCTATAACAATAAACACAGACATCGAGAGGGCAGCTTGATCACATATGTGACAGACCAGCCATAGTCGGTTTCCCTCTGTGAAGTCTGTGTCCTCACCAGCCACAGGTTTTGACACGATCTATAGCGTCAGGCGTACTTTCCTCCGACGGGGTCTCAGACCCCATCCTCGCCAGCATTCGCAGTCCCTTGTTTTCCTTTAAAAGTTTATTTTAAATTTCCTTTTAGAGAATTTCAAATATGAGTCCTGTATTTTCATCATGCCTCCATCCCCCCTCTTTTCCCCAGTGCTTCCTATGTTCCCTCGACTCCTCCTCAAATTCTTAACTTCTTAATATTTAATTTTATTGATACATAGGTATACATTTATAAAGACAACCTGCATAAAGACAATCTACTGGTCCATTTAGTGTGGCTCATATGTTTATGAGTTTAGGGCTGCGCTTTTGTGATGGGATAACCAACCTATCGAGGGCTTATTCCTGGAGAAGACTGATTCTCCCTCTCCTGGCAGCCATTACTTGCCTGCAGCTCTTCAATTCGGGCTGGGCCCTTATGTGAATCAACTTTGGCATGTCAACTGGTATTGCCGATTTTCAGGTCTCGTTTAGGCATCCATATTGTTGAGATTTCACGGGTTCAGCCACAAGTATTAAAAACACTATTTCAAATCAGTCTTGTGTCCAAAGTGTGCAGTGTCTTTAGCAAGAAGGACTCGCACTTCCTGGAAGCAACCCGGAGCAACAGCAATCGCTTATGCTGTTTTGAGAGTCTTTTGGGGTCCCTTGACCAACAGCTTGAGGTTTCTCATGTGTGCTACTTGGAATTTTGTTAGATAGTCTACAGTCTGTTGGGGGAGTTTTGTCAGCCCAAGTGACATAACTTCATTAAAACTCTATCTATGTATTCACATATATGGATTCTATGTAATTTTAGGTGAATATGAAACAGTATGATTCCCATGGCTTTTTCAAGCATCCTTACAGTTACTCATCTTCCCTCCTCAATTAAACCCTCTGCCCTTTTCTCTGTATCTCCTACTCCCCCCATTGCCTTCATGTCACCTCTGTCTTGCTATTCCCCTCTTTAGCAAGCATCTCCCCTTGCTCTCTGACCCTTTGCACTTTCCTGGCTTCTGCAGTTACTGCAGTTTGCACGCTCACATCTGAGCATTCGGAGCTGGGAACCGCAGATGAGAGAGAGCATGTGACATTTGTCTTTCTGGATCTGGCTACTGTACTCAGTATCCTATTTCCAGCTTCATCCCTGTATCTGGATTTCATTTCTCTTTACAGCTGAGTAGCATCCCACCATTTGTAGGCACCACATTTTCATTATCTATTCATCAGTTGAAGGACATTTCGGTTGTTTTTTTATTTTCTAGCCGTGGTGATTAGAGCAGCAATGAACATGGCTCAGTAGGTATCTGTAGAGGAGGATGTGGAACCCTTTGGGCATATGCACATGGGTCATATGGCAGATTCACTTCTAGCCTTTTGAGAATCCTCCACACTGATTTATAGAGCATCTGTGCCAGTTTGCAGTCCCACCAACCGTGAAGGGGGGTTCCCCTTTCCTACCAACCAGGAACGAGGGTTCCCCTTTCCTCACACCTTCACACTTGTTGGTTGTTTTCTGATTCAGCTGCTGGGTTGTGCTTTCTTGAGCATCACTCAAGTGTTTATACTTTTTTTGAGACAGGTTGGTTGTGTAAAGCTCTGGCTGTCCTGAAACTCACTTTGTAGAGCAAGCTGGCCTTGAACTCACAGAGATCGGCCTGCCTCTGCTTCTCAAGAACTGGGATTAAAGGCATGTGCCACCACCACCCAACACACTAAGGTGTTTATTGCTCCTGTCATTTTTTGGAGAAATGCCCTTTTGGCCTTACATATTGTGTTTTTGTGACAAGACCTGGGAATGTGGGTTTGTGTTTGATGTCAGATTCTAGGCTGCTTCATGCCAGGCTTGCATACAGTTGCCTTTGAAGTACTTTGAAGTGAATCCAGGCCTTCTTCATTGTCTCTGTGGTCCTCACTCATCCCAGCTCTCGGGCAGCTCTTCTGAGATTGTCCTTTTTGCCTCTTGCTCAGTCCACTCTGTCATGTCTTGCATGACTCAGTTCATGGGGAAGGGAGTTCATCTGTAACTTCAGAGTAGTATCAGATGAGGTTCCCAGATTTTCTAACATCCTAACCTCTAGAAGAGTGTGCGGTGTCAGGAGCATCTAATGAGCTGCCCTCTGCACTTTCCCGTTGGAGAGCATCCTGCCTCATGCTTTCAGTTTTCGAGCAGAAACCTCCCTTGGGTTGGGAGCTGTGGGTACTTTGGGACAGCAGCAGGACAGACCTGGGTGATGCTCCTGCCTCAGCATCCCTGTTCCTCATTGGCCCAGGATGTTGCTCTTATGGGCATTTGTTTGCCTGCCCTCATGCTCATTTGTGTCGTGGGTAAACTGCAGTTGTCTGGGAATTTATATCTTAGATGGATACAGAGAAAGCAGCCAAGTCTCCCAGCGTAGGAGATGAATCAGGTGTCAAACACGCAGTAGCTGTGACCATGTAGAGAGCAGCCTACCCAGGCTGCACGGCACATGGTAAACTGTTGGGCCGGGAAGGGACAGGACACCCGTTTTAGATAAGAGAACAAAACTTGTTTCTAGAAGATTAAAAATAAAGAGGGTTTCAAGGAAGCCGAGTCCCCAAAGGATAAGGTTCCTAATTCTGAATCATTTGTACTCCCGACAGAGTTGCCAGGGCCCTGGGGCCACGCAAGGGCACCAGGAAGTTCCTGTGGACGTGAACACTTCACAAACTCTCCAAGAGTCTTTGATTACTTCCTCAACTTTGTTTTGTTTCTGAGGCTGACTTGGAAGATATCTCTTTAGTATTTACGAGCTGTTGAAAGAGATGTGGGTGGAGGATGCGATCAGGGAACCTTTAGACCAAACTATCAGAGAGCTAATCTATTGAAAACAGGACCCTGGTGATACAGCGGTCTTGCCAAGTCCCAAGACAACACACATTGCAACATAGATCCCTTCTTGTAAATGTCTTCTCAAGGTCACCCGAGCCTCAGCTAATCCCTCTTCCCCTTGACCTTCTGCCAGTGTCCCGCTGCAACTCACCAGAGCCGTCTGCTCTCCCCTCTTGCTCACCTGCTGCTGGGGGCTGGTCCAGAAGATAGGAGAGCTGTGTTGCTGTTTCCATGGCCAGCATGTGGCCTTGAAGCTCTGTTGCACACAGGACTCAGTCTGGCATCTTCTCATTAACATTCTCCCTGACTGTCTCCCCTCCTCCATCTCAGCATCTGCTCTCAAGTCTTCTTAGTGTTATATGGCATCTTTCTGGCTCTACTTCCACCAATGCCCTTTTCTGCTCTGCTTGGTTCCAAGGCAAAGACACCATCATACCCAGGGGTCATCTGGGAGCTTGAAACTTTCAACCCCCCATTGGGTACCTATTCTTTTCTGTTTAACCTCTTGCCTTCTCAAACTCTATGTTCCTTTCCTTGATTCCTTGATTCCTTCCCTGCAGACGATGGACAAGCAAGGCTTAGAATGTTGACAGCATCAACCGCTTTTGTTACAGACCATGCTGATGCCTGCTTCAAGCTCACAGTGGATCTGCTGTCAAGAGATCCAGCCACAACCTTCTCTTTACCGTCCCTCCATCAGACTGTGCAGTCTGGCTCCTCCTCCCCTCCTCCAAACTCATCACCGTCATTAGAGATACCCGATGTCTCGCCAGATTCTGGAGGTATGTGTTTGTTCTTCTGTGGCAATCCTGGTGCTGCTACGCACAGTGGAAGAAGCCCGTGTTTGAGGGAGAGTCTGAATGACAGCTCTACCAAGGGATGCCATGTGACTTTGGACTTCTGATATACAGACTCAGAAGCCCACTTTTCTCAACTTTCAATTAGGGAAGACAGTGACTAGTTCAGAGCACTTGGGATGATGGGTGGGGTGTTGCAGGCGAACAGGTGCCACCCAGGATGAACTTTGTTCTCCATCCTCCATCTGACACTTGTGATACTCGCAGGTCTGAGTTTTATTTTTTTTTTTTGTGGGTCTTGCACATTTCTTCATCTGCCTTGGCAAGCAGATCTTCCTCCTTGGCACACGACTCTTACAGTCTTCCTCTACGCCCCGCCCAGCTCTCTGCCAAGATGCTCCTCTGATTTACTCACGTTCAGGGACGGCAGACTCCATCCCCTGGCATCAAGGAGCTCATCAAGCAGCAAGTAGAGGCAGTAGAGGACATTCTGGAGGGTCAGAACAAAGGTCATTTCCCTTGACACCTGTTCCTTTGTTTCTCGGGCAGTCTCCCTGACACCACCTTCCCCGGGGGTCATGTTAATGCCTCTGCTCAGAACTCCCACCATGGAAGGTCTTTGGGGTTCATAGTCCTTTAATGAGTTTTTATTTATATTGCTAATTCCATAGTTTGATTCTTTGAGCTCTTGGCCTAGGCACAAAAGCCAGCTCCTTTATGTAGTGATGGGAGCGGCAGGCCGCGTCCCGCCACCCAGCTAGCTTTACACCTGAAATAATTACATGGAAACTGTATTCATTTAAACACTGCTTGGCCCATTAGTTTCAGCCTCTTATTGGCTAATTATCACATCTTGCTTAACCCATTTCTATTAATGTGTGTAGCACCATGAGGTGGTAGCTTACCAGGAGAGATCTCAACCTACGTCTGTCTCAAAGAGAAGAGGCATATAGACTGCCTGCAGCGTCTGCCTTACTGCCTTCTTCCTCCCAGCATTCTGTTCTGTCTACTCCGCCTACCTAATTTTCTGTCCTATTAAAGGGCTAAGGCATTTTTTTATTAGCCAATGAAAGTAACACATAGACAGATGACCCTCCTCTATCACCTTTATATTTTCTGCCCTGCAAATCTTTACCTGCTAACCCTATCCCGGCTTACGTCCCTTCTTGGATGATGTCTTTTTGTACTACCTGGGCTGGGTGGACCACACTTGAGTGCTTGATGCTCTCTCACCTCCCACCAGTGTTTATAGCTATAGCCGGCAAGTCTCTGAACACTAGAGGTCACACCTTTCTGGATGGTTGTGGAGTGACTTAATGTCTAGGAAGATATGCCTTTATCCCAAACCATGTTTATTAAGATTGAAAGTTACATTCAGTAAATGGCCTCTATGGATGTTAACCTGAGACACTAACAAGTTAGGTGATGCTATTAGACTTGCTATTATTGTAAATGGGAGCAATTTTGATGTCCTCCTGGACCACCTGTGATTAGTTGGCTGGAACAGACTGAATAAAGAATTTTATGTGAGGAGAGGATTCCTGGCAGCTACAGACCTCTGCCTGTATGAATTGTGTAGCAACAGTGTAACCTAGAGTCTCATCTGGGAAACTGCTCCGTACCCTGACAGGGAAACAGGTGCAGGGCATGCAGAGTGTCCTGGTTAGCTTCTGTGTCAACATGACGCAAGCCAGAGTTCGCTGGGAAGAGGGAACCCTCATATTGGCCTCATTTTCTAGATTGGTGATTGATATGTGAAGACCCAGAGTACTGAGTATAGTGCCATCCTTGGGATGGTGGTCCTGGGTCATATAAGGAAGAAAATGGAGCAAGGCACAGGGACGGGTTAGTAGGTAGCACTTCTTCATGGTCTTCGCTTCTGTCCCTGCCCTGATTCCATTCACAATGGACTATAAGCTGTAAGATGAAATGAAAACCCTTCTTCCACCAAACAGCTTTGATCATGGTGTTTGTCCCAGCAGCAGAAAGCACACTGGGGTACACAGTGTGTCTTCCACGGTCTCCCTTGTTATTTCTTCTCCCCCGTTGTGTGCTTTCCCAGGTTCATCCTTCCTAATCCCGTCTCCTAATTCTGGTCTACCTGAGTTTTTATTCTCTGGAGACCCCCTCTCCTCACCAGCTACTGCTTCGTGCCCGCTGATGGTGACTATGAATTCCAATCAGCCTTTTTGGTGACGAGGAAAGAGGCTGGAAGCAGGGCAGTGCACACTCTACTCTCATGATGAGCTCTACCATCCCAGTTCCCAGCCTCACCCTCCACCTTCTCTTGCTGACTCCCTGGCTGCCTTTCAGCCCTCTCTAGACTTCACCATCACACACTTGACAGCTCTTTAGCAGTGTCCAATAGTAGGGAATTATCAGCAGGAGGGTCACTGATGTGGGATGCCCCTTCATATGCTGTGAATATGTTTTATTACCAATGGTTAGTAAAGAAGCCGCTTTGGCCTGTGGCAGGGCAGAATAGAGCTAGGCGGGGCAAACTATACTGAATGCAGGGAGAAAGAAGGCGGAGTCAGGCAGATGCTATGTAACTGCTGAAGGAGAAAGACGCTGGGACCTTACTGGTAAGCTACAGCCTCGTGGTAATAGATAGATTAATAGAAATGAGTTAATTTAAGATTTAAGAGCTACTAGCTAGGAATATGCCTAAGCTATTGGCCAAACAGTCTTATAGTTAATATAGTTTCTGTGTGATTAATTGGGTCTGGGCAATGGGGAAATGATCCCATGGTCTCCCTTTACAGTTCACTGTGTGGAAACTGTGTCATAAACACCCTGCATGGTCACTCTCAGCTATCTTATCCCCAGAGGAAACAGTGAGGGTATGGATAACTCAAAAAGATGATGGGATTCGGGGGACGTCAATGCAGCAGTGTGTCGTTGTGACCAAACTCCAACAGGAATCCGGGGCCGGGTGGAGGAACGGTGAAGGGTTTGCTCTAAGGAAAAGACAGGCGTACTGGGAGCAGAGCCCAGAGGTGCTGTGTGATGAAGGGGTCTCTACATCCCCATGCGTGCACCAGAAGAACCCACACATCACAATAACCATGCCTATGGGACCACAGCAACATTCTGCTCTGCAGTGTGGATCTGTAGTTCTTTAGATGAGGGTAGGAAAGTTGTAGGGGAAACCTGGAGTTCTAACTCATTACCGCAGATGGAACTTTCTCTCCGAGCTGGGACCTGCCTGCTTGCTCTCTAGTACTAATTTCTTAGGGGGCATTTAGGACCTTCCTCTTTCTCCATTATTAGTGGTGATTATTGCTGTTAATTGGCAGTTTCCAACTCCTCTTTGCCATTTTAACAAACTCTCTTCCCCTCACCCTGGCTTGCCTCAGCTAGCTGCCTACCTTTCCAACCCCACAGTTTATATCACAGTGACCTCTGACTTGGACCCTTCTCTTTTCTTCCATTTCAGTCCGCTTCACACCCGGCCACTAGACCAGCATAAATATCTAGGCAGCATCCCATGGCATTTCCTCCCCATCTTTTGGCTCTTATATTCTTTCTGCCTCCTCTTTTGAAATCTTCCCTGAGCCTTGGTGGTGGTGGTGGGTTAACATAAATGTCTCATTCCAGCCTGAGTACTCAGTGTGAGCTTTGACCAGCTACACATCTCTCTAGTCACTGCTGCCTACTGCAGAAAAAGGCTTCCTTGGCATAGTTCAGTTCTAAGGGAATGAACATAAATTTTTAGGAGGCAATTTGATGTCAAGACATTTAGCAAAATAATAATAGCAGTTCTACCCTAGGGCCTATGTGGTGGTTTGAATGAGAATGTCCGCCATAGGCTCTTAAGGAGTGGTGCTATTAGGAGGTGTGGCCTTGTTGGAGGAAGTGTGTCACTAAGGGGTGGGCTTTGAGGTTTCAGAGGAGAAGAATATTATTATATGGTCTAGAGACTATTCTTGGGATATTTTGGTAAAGTGTGTGGCTGCTTTCTGCTACCTCTCCAGCACCACGTCTGCCTGCATGCTGCCATGCTTCCTATCATAATGGCAATGGACTGAACCTCTGAAACAGTAAGCCAGCCCCAACTAAATACTTCCCTTTATAAGAGTTACCATGACCATGGTGTCTCTTCACAGCAATAAAACCCGAAGGGAGACAATCCCCATTGGTAGAACTGTTTGGAAAGGGTTAAAGGGTGTGGCCTTGCTGGAGGAGGTATGTCAATGAGGTGTGTTGTGGAATAATTTTTGTACACTGTAAAGACGTGTCTTTGTCAAGGTGTCTTCTGATTGGTTTAATAAAGAATTGAATGGCCAATAGCAAGGCATGTAGTGATATTTCATTTGTATTTTAATAAATAAAGCTTGCCTGAAGAACAGAACGCAAAACAGCCATACTAGTGGGCCATTCACCAGGCAGTGGTGGTGCACACCTTTAGTCCCAACAGCTCCACTAGACAGTCATAAGAGGCTGCATGGTGGTGGTGTACACCTTTAATCCCAACATCTCCGCTAGACAGCCATAAGAGGCTGCATGTTGGTGGTGTACACCTTTAATCCCAGCATCAGAAGGAAATATAAGGCAAGATGAGATGGGAACTCTTTCTCTTTCAGTCCGAAGATTTCAAAGAAGTAAAAGCTCTCTAGTGGCTTAGCTGCTTTGTTTTTCTCACCTTCAGGTTGAACCCCAATATCTGTCTCTGGGTTTTTATTAACTGTGTTACACAGGCAGGAAGAGGCTAGGCAGAACTTCTGGGCAGAGAGAGAGGAAGAGGAGATGAATCTAAGCATGGGAGCTGCCAGGAGAAACGGAGAGGAAGGAGGAGGTACAAGACAGAAGAGAGGTAAAAAGCCATGAGGCAAAACATAGATTAATATAAATGGGTCAATTTAAGTTATAAGAGCTAGTGGGACAAGCCTAAGCTATAGGCCCAGCTTTTATAGCTAATAATAAGTCTCTGTGATGTTTTTTGTGAGCTGGTGGCCCAAAGAAAACTGTCTACATGGCTGGGCCTCGAGGTTCAAGAGACTGAGATTCGCAATGCTTTTCCTCTCTGCCTCCTGCTGTGGATCAGGTTGTGAGCTGTCAGCTGTTCAGGTCTCCGTGCCTTTCCTCTGCCAGCATAGACCCCAGCCCTCTGCATGCTTGTGACCTCCCTCCCCACAGGCTTTGACCAGGATTACAGAATCAAGTAGGAAATTCCCTCCTGGGATACAGGCCTCAAAATCCGATCCAATTTACCCTTTCTATTTTTTGAGACAGGGTTTCACTGTGTAACCCTGGATGTCCTAGAACTCTCTTTGTAGACCAGGCTGGCCTCGAACTCACAGAGATCCGCCTGCCTCTGCTTCCTGAGTACTGGGAGTAAAGGCATGCACTACCACTACCCAACCCAATTTATTTTTGTGGTTAGTTTTCCCATAACAAGCATGCTTCTTCTGAACCAGTGGACACACTTAGCCTGGTATGGCATATAGAGTCTGGCTCTGAGCGGGACCTTTTCTCTCTCAGCAGCTTGGATAGTATCCTTTGGCATGGAGAGCCAGCCAGCAGGGAATATGTTTTCTGCTTAGTTTTGGATTGATTTCTCTAGGTTCTGAAGCCAAAGTGTATGATGTCTTCAGCAATATAGTTTTTGAAAATTAAAAAAATTACTTCATGTGTATGGGTGTTTTTGTCTCTGTACTGTGTGCATGCCTGGTGCCAGCAGAGGCCAGCAAAGCCTCTGGAACAAGAGTAAGTCTCCATATGGGTGCTGGGAATGAACCCATATCCTCTGGAAAAGCAATAAGTGATTTTTTTTTTAAAAAAAACACACTTTAAAAAACAATCTAATTCAATGTTTTTTAAAATGTGCATTTGTTTACCTGCTTGTACATGTACCACACATATGCAATACCCATAGGAGCCATATAGAAGAGGGTATCTTTGGAACTGGAGTTAATATGCAGTTGTTAACTGCCCAGTGTAGAGGCTGGGGATTGAACCCAGACCTTCTGTAGGAGCAGCAAGAGTGTGTGGCTGCTGAACCATCTCTCCAGTCCCAGAAGCAGAGTCTGATTACATAGTTATGGTGACTAGCCAAGGACAATGGCAATAGCTTGTGCTGTTTTGAGAGCCACTCCCCCACCCAACCCAGGGCTTCTCTGAGCAATAATTTGTAGGGAGCTCCTCCGTGCTCTGTATTGACATTTTCATTTGATAACCCATGTCTTCTAGAAACAGTGTCATCCACCCATTCTGGATAAGAACTTTATTTAAAGTTCTATTTTGAAATCAGCTCTCTAACCGGTGGGTTTCTGTAGGGCTTTTACCTAATTCTCAGTTTTGGATAATCTACTTAGTACCTGTTCTCTCCCCTATCCTCCCACCTGATTCTTATTTATCCTCTTAATCCTCAGAAGCCCCATCTTCTATCATTTTATGTGTATTTCACTCCTCCTCCACTAAAGCTGGGCTGTGAGAGACTCTACAAAGGGTTTCATACCTACTTCCTTTGGGGTCAGAGCTCCACTTCATCCCGATTTTCCTCATTCTGTGTTCCTTCCTGGTCAAGCCTTTCTGTCCCTAGAATCCTTCCTCCATACTTTTGATTGGCCTATGATCTGCTATCCCCATCACTTTTGTGTCCCCCCAGTGAAGGCCCCTTTCTAGTTTTCTAGCTTCAGATTAAACATACAAAACAAAGGTTCAAAGTTGAGACCTTCACGCAATAGTGGACATATGTCATTTGTTATTCTGGGCCTAAGGAAATACTCATCTAGCATAACTTCTTCAAATCCCATCCATTTACCTGAAAATGTTACAATTTCATTTTTCTTTACAGTGGAATAATGTTCCATTATGCACAAGTACCACCTTTTTAAAATCCATTTATCTGTTGATGGACATGTAGCTTGATTCTGTTTCCTAGTGAATAGGGCGACCACGTACAGGTATGTACAAGAATGTACAAGTGAGACAGGGAGACAGGTTTTTCTTTCTTGGTTTTTTGAGACAGGGTTTCTCTGTGTAGCTTTGGAGCCTATTCTGGAACTAGCTCTTATAGACCAGGTGAGCCGCAAACTCACAGAGATCTGCCTACCTCTGCCTTCCTGAGTCCTGGGATTAAAGGTGTGTGCCACTGCCTCCCAGTGTGAGACAGGTTTTTAAAATTTTGAAGCAGGACAACTATGAAACCATGTGCAACACTTACTGTTCCTATGTTGCTATCTCACAACTCAAGACTGGATTTGATGGAAACCCTAGTCCCTCATCTTCATGGGTATACGGAACCTCATTCATTTTGTGAGTATCCATGGCCAAGGGTCTGTTTTGGCTCCATAACCATCTGCTGCAGAAGGCCGAATATCAAAGCCATATGGCTGGAAGGCAGGAGATTGCATTTGGCCCAAGTTCTTACCGAACAAGCTTCATGAGTTTGTACATGACACATGGCCATTCCACACCTCAGACTCCTCATTATTCAGATGAAGTGATTAAACTGACTTCCACATGACTCCCCGTAGCAAGGCCATTTTAGTATCCTCTGACTCTGAGGTTTTCATTAGATGATGGCATGTTTATAAATTACTATTACAGTTCTATCCAATGGCTACCTAGTGTCTGCATAGCCCAAAGCTTTTTTTTAATTTTATTAAAAATTTCCACCTCCTCCCCGCCTCCCATTTACCTCCCTCTCCCCCCTCCACTCCCCCATCCTCTCCTGTCCAAAGAGCAGTAAGGGTTCCCTGCCCTGTGGGAAGTCCAAGTTCCTCCCCCCTCCATCCAGTTCTAGGAAGGTGAGCATCCAAACAGGCTAGGCACCCCCCCAAAGCCAGTATATGTAGTAGGATCAAAATCCAGTGCCATTGTCCTTGGCTTCTCAGCAGCCCTCATTGTCCGCCATGTTCAGGGAGTCCAGTTTTATCCGTGCTTTTTCAGTTCCAGTCCAGCTGGCCTTGGCGAGCTCCAGTTAGATCAGCCCCATCATCTCTGTGGGTGGGTGCACCCCTCGCAGTCCTGACTTCCTTGCTCATGAGCACCCTCCTTCTGCTCTTCATTTGGACCTTGGGAGCTCAGTCCGGTGCTCCAATGTGGGGCTCTGTCTCTATCTCCATCCATCGCCAGATGAAGGTTCTATGGTGATATGCAAGATATTCATCAGTATGGCTATAGGATCTGGCCATTTCCGGCTCCCTCTCCTCAGCTGCCCAAGTAACTAGCTGGGGGCATCTCCCTGGACACCTGGGAACCCCTCTAGAGTCAAGTCTCTTGCCAACCCTAAAATGGCTCCCTTAATTAAGATATATGCTTCCCTGCTCCCATATCTACCCTTCCTATATCCCAAGCATCCCATTCCCCCAAGCTCTCCCCATCCTCCCCTTCACACTTTTCTCTCCCCATCTCTCCTTACCCCCATCCCACCCCACCCCCAAGTTCCCAATTTTTGCCCGGCAATCTTGTCTACTTCCAATATCCAGGAGGATAACTATATGTTTTTCTTTGGGTTCACCTTCTTATTTAGCTTCTCTAGCATCATGAATTATAGGCTTGATGTCCTTTATTTATGGCTAGAAACCAATTATGAGTGAGTACATCCCATGTTCACCTTTTTGGGTCTGAGTTACCTCACTCAGAATAGTGTTTTCTATTTCCATCCACTTGCATGCAAAATTCAAGATGTCATTCTTTTTTTTTTTTTTTTTTTTTTTTTTTATCACTGAGTAGTAAAAGGCAGCCTACTGACTGGGAAAAGATCTTCACCAACCCCGCAACAAAGGTCTGAACTCAAGAGACTAGACTTTAAAATGCTAATTAACCCAATTAAAAAATGGGGCACTGAACTGAACAGAGAATTCTCAACAGAAGAAGTCCAAATGGCCAAAAGACACTTAAGGTCATGCTCAACCTCATTAGTGATCAGGGAAATGCAAATCAAAACAACTTTGAGATACCATCTTACACCTGTCAGATTGGCTAAAATTAAAAACACGAATGATAGCCTTTGCTGGAGAGGATGTGGAGTAAGGGGTACACTCATCCATTGCTGGTGGGAATGCAAACTTGTGCAACCACTTTGGAAAGCAGTGTGGCGGTTTCTCAGGAAATTTGGGATCAACCTACCCCAGGACCCAGCAATTCTACTCTTGGGAATATACCCAAGAGATGCCCTATCATATTACAAAAGCATTTGTTCAACTATGTTCTTAGCAGCATTATTTGTAATAGCCAGAACCTGGAAACAACCTAGATGCCCTTCAATGGAAGAATGGATGAAGAAAGTGTGGAATAGATACATATTAGTCCCAAGCTTTTAATAACTAGGTAACCCTCTGGCCTGTGCTCAATAGACGGGGGTACCTCCTTTGTCTGGACTAAAAAGGGCCGCCCTGCTTTGAAATTCATCCCGTTCAGGAGGTGGCACCTGTTTCCCTTCTCCTGGATTCTAGGATAGCTTTACTAAGTGTACAAAGTGTTTGAAGTTTACAGAGCGATGTGGAAAAGGGTGAAACTTCCAAGGAACAGGGAATAGGTGACAAACACTATTTTAGTTCTAGTAAATTGGGAGGCAAAGGCAGGGGAATCTCTGTGAGCTCAAGATCAGTCTGGTCTACACAGTGGGTTCCAGGACATTTAGAGCTACACAGAGAAATCCTGCCTTGAATAAAACAAAAAATCAAAACCCCAAACCAGAAACCAAAAAATCAAATCAAAGAACGAACGAACGAACGAACGAACCAACCAACCAACCAACCAACCAACCAACCAACCAACCAAGCAAACTAACTAAATAAAAAAGTATAATAAAAATCTTGTACCTTTATTTTATCTTGTTTGAATTTATGTTGACTGGAACTCTGACAATTCAGTCCAAATCCTTGGCCAACTTCAAAACATGCAGATGAGGCTACCTGGGCTACACAGCTTTCCACTCCCGAGATAAGATGCTAGAGATAATCAGCTCATAAAGAGGAAAGGGTTAAGGGCCTCACAGTTTGGGGGTTCTAGTCCAAAGGTATCCAACCGTTTGACATTGCCACATAATTTCATCTACAAATGTGTTGGGTCTTAGTCAGACATCCTGGGATGCAGGCAGCCTGTGGACTGGACACTCCTTCTCAATGTTCAGTAGGTCTTGGCAAGAGCACATTGTAAAGTTAAACCGTTCACATCAGGGTCAGAGAGCAAGAGAGGACAGTGGCTCAGGTTCCAAAGTCCCCTTCAAGGATTTCCTGCCCTCAGTATAAAGTTCCTAGATGGGGAAGCTGTTGAGGGAGGTAACACTTTAGGATGAAGCAAAGGTGTGATGTAGTCCTTAATAGTTCCCACAGGTGCTTGAACTCCCAGAACACTTGTAGCCTTGCTCAGACTTGTTTTCCACATTTGGAAAGTGATGGTTATGACATCTACCTTGAAAGACTGTGATGAAAATTCTGAGAAATGGGGGTAAACAGTTAGAGATACTATATCCCTGCTCATGACTCTGCCTGTGACCCTGCCCTTGACCCTGCCCGTGACCCTGCCTGTGACCCTGTCCATTGCACACGATGTTCTGTTTCTTTCTTCCCGAAGCCACAGTGGAAACGTGCCAGCTTACAGGTCACTGCTAGTCTTGTTTCAGTTGCACCGAACACGTCAGAACCTTTTGTAGATGGAGGGTGGCAAGCCACCTTCCTGTGGATTCTGGTGTAATCTGAACAATAGAGAAGTCTAGACTGTCAATCAAATAGTTTCATGCTAATTTCTTGAACACACTCTCCCCCCCCTCTTTTGAGATGGAGTCTCACCTATCTGTCCTTGTTCAGTCTGGCCTCAAACACTAGAGCTCCAGTGGTCCTCCTGCCTCAGCCTCCTGAGTAGCTGGTCCTCCTGCCTCAGCCTCCCGAGTAGCTGGTCCTCCTGCCTCAGCCTCCCGAGTAGCTGGGACAGCAGGTGCATACCACTGTTTCTGGCTTGAAACTATGAAGTGTGTAACAACTTAACAATTCCCACAAAGGACATTTTGGCTGGAGAGCAGTTTCAATGACAATGAGCGAGAGCTACAACTGGAAACCAGTTCCACCAAGCAGGGACACCCTGCTTCTCTGTTGTCTCCTCTCTCCCCTCCCCACCTGCTCTCCTCCCTTTCCTTCTTCCTCTCTTTCCCTTCTGTCTGTGAGACTCGATTCTTTCACATTCAAAAGTGAGGGAAACTCAAGGTGTGTATGGGAGAAGAAAAGATTTGTATGTTCCTATCACATATTTACATGGAAGGGTTGTCCTGGGGTTGTCACTGTGGAACAGAGCTGGGACCGGCTGGGCCATTCTGCTGCCAGTTGTCTGTGAAGGAGCCCAAGGTCAGCTGGTTTGCAGGAAGCATTTTAAGTTTCTCCATCGAGAAGTGGGCAGATCCTCACTCCAGCTGTGGCTGCAGGGCCTCTGGGGCCCAAGGCCTGGATGTGGCATGACTGACTTCCTCACACCACCGTGCCCCATCCAACTGCATCATCATCAGCCATGAATGTCCTTTTTGTGTAAGGAGCCCTTGAGCCAGGTGCTCTTCAGAGGCCATGGGTCTCATTAGCATGAATATGGGGATGCTTAGCATAGAGCTGCCGGGGCCTTATCGACTATCTGATTACAGCCAAAGCGGCCACTGTTGTGGCAGCTGTTCATGCTGCCCTTCTGCACCACAGACTCCATCTCCTCACTGGGTCTGGCTGACACAAAACCAGCAGTTTCCCAAATATCATAGCTCTGCTTTTCCAGTTGGAAAGGACTGTAGGATTTTCCTGAGAGGAGGGGAGTTTTTATTGAGCAATCCCAGTGTTGGTCTGCACTGGAAGTTCATCCTGAACTGGTGGGGACAGCCGCTGTCCACAAAGGATGTTGTGGGACCATGTATGGTGCTGTACTCTGGAAGCTGGTGGCAAAACTGCTGTGACTCCTTCCTGAATCCATGAGGGCTGATGCCACGAATCCTGCTGACACGTGGTCCCTTCCTCGTCTCTGAGCTTCAGGTGTCCGTTTTCAGGACTCAGCTCCTCATAGACCCCTTATCGTTCAGCGAAGCTTTCACCTCACAGTCCAGTTGCAAGGGTATGCGATCTGTGGTCTGGGGGCTGTGCACATCCCAGGAGAGCTGTGAATGTGGTGGGAATCATTCCAACTCGTAGCTTTTGTCACAGAGGCAGCAGGGTGGACACTCCTGCTGGTAGGAGGGGGCTGCTGTCATGTCTTCTCTGTCTCTCTTTCCTCTTTCCTCCCCCTCCCTCCCTCCCTCCCTTCCTCCCTTCTTCCCCTCCCTCCCCTCCCTCCGCTCCCTCCCTCCCTCCCTTCCTCCCTCCCTCCTTCTTTTCTTCCCTCCTTCTTTTCTTCCCTCCCCCCTCCCTTCCTCCCTCCCTCGCTCCATTCCTCCCTCCCCTCCCCTCCCTCCCTCCCTCCCTCCTTCCTTTCCTCTTTCCTTCCTTCCTCTTACTCTCTTCTTTTTTTAAAATATTTATTTATTTATTATGTATACAATATTCTGTCTATGTGTATGTCTGCAAGCCAGAAGAGGGCACCAGATCTCATTACAGATGGTTGTGAGCCACCATGTGGTTGCTGGGAATTGAACTCAGGACCTTTGGAAGAGCAGGCAATGCTCTTAACCGCTGGGCCATCTCTCCAGCCCTCTCTCTTTTCTTTTGAGGCAGGGTTTTTCTGTGTAGTCTGGACATCCTGGAGCTCACTCTATAGGCCTCAAAGTCACAAAGATGAGCCTGTCTCTGGTGGGATTAAAGATATGTGGCACCACCGCCTGCTCATTGTCCTTTCTTAATTGGTAGAAGAGTCTGAAATTCCTATGTTCCTAACACACATAGTGAGTGATGTTAATACCGCTGCCTTATGGGCGAGTTTAATTGCTGGCTTTCAGTCAGAAGTCTGTTTCTGTTCAGTCAGCTGGCAAATCTGTCCCTGTACAATAGAAAGCTGGGATAGGTTTTGAGGTGGGGCTATTTCTCGGTGATGCTAGAGTCATAGCCACACCCCAGTGATTTGCCATGCACCCTAACTCCCGTGGTGTTGCTGATGTTGCCAGTGCTGTGGGTCTTCTCCACGGTCCAGGCACTGCTCTCCATGGTTGGGACCCCATGGCTGCCTATCCTATTGTCTTTTTAAACTATGATTAGCTAGCTCATTGCCATTTTGATATGCACTTCCCTACATCTAATGAAACTGAATGTTTTTCATAAATTTATTAACCATATATATGTATATATATATATATATATATAATCACTGCTTTTATTTAAAGATTTATTTATTTATTATGTATACAGTGCTCTGCTTGCATGAATGCCTGCAGGCCAGAGAGGGTACCAGCTCCCATTCTAGATGGTTGTGAGCCACCATGTGGGTGCTGGGAATTGAACTCAGGACCTCTGAAAGAGCAGTGTTCTTAACCTTTGAGTCATCTCTCCAGCCCGGTCACTGGTTTTAAAGTTGCTTTTATATTTCTTCTTTTTCTTTTCTTGGAGCACCTGATATCAGACCCAGGGCCCTGCCCATGCTAGGCCAGAGCTCTGCCCGAACTACACTCCCAGTTCTCTCTCCTGACTGGTAACGATTATCCATTGAGCCTTTCTGCAGCCCATGGCCCCACTCTTGGCTGCTTGATCTCTTTGCAGTGCTGCAGCTCCTAGCATGCTCCGACGCCATCTGTCCACATTTGCTTTTGGGTTCTTAACCAGAAAATATGTTCCCAAAGCAACATCTTGAAATGTTTGCCCCGCGCTCTCTGCTGGTGGCTTTGCAAGGTTCAGGTTGGTCTTTAAGGCTTTGAAGAAAACGGATTCCTGTCTCATTGGGTTATTCTCTGTAATTGAGAGGAGCTCAATGTGTTTTCCTAAAATCCAGCAAGTATTTCTCAAAGAAAACTAGGACCATTCATCCTTGTTCTTTGCCCTTGTGACAACACAGGAGGGGTTCCTAAGGTTTTAATGGTGATTATCTTGAGAAAAGGAACATCTTGAATCTGTAAGGTTAGTTTTGCTTTGATTTATTTGGGATTTAAGCATGTAGGATAAACACATCTGAACAGCTTTCTGCTCATTCTGCATTATGGAGTGCCTTTCCTTTCGTTTCATTTTCCTGTTATTTAGTTTAGAGATGCATCTTTTAGGCTACGGACCGTATTAGGTACCACATCGTAAAACAGAGGGGGATGAGTATGCTGGTGTGGGGCAGTTCTGCCTTGCCTACTGTGTCTTCCTGCCTGGCAACAGGGCCATCTCTGCAGGCGCTGTGTCATAGCAGAGCCTAGAGGTAGGGCCCTCCTAATGTGAGCCAGCGTCTGCAGGAGCCCAGTGCCACGTCGCCAGAACCACGCTACAGCATGGCCCATGTTGGGCTCTTGAGAGATCGTCCCACCCTGCCTATCTTCTCTTTCACTCCCACCCCATCCTATCTCCTGTCAAAAGAACTTCCCAGTGCCCGAAAACCCCTGCTTTTCCAGTGCAGAGATATGACGTTAAAGTTGGAATGAATACCCTTAGTTTTCTGTACTCGGCTGCATCCGCATTAAGCAGAAGCTAGGACAAATGGCTGCCTGCAAGGATTTCAGCAGCCACCACCACCTCTGTTCCCCTCTGTTCACGCTCTGCCCTTTCCTTGTGCACGTTGTTGGCTCTCTGGGGTGACCATAGAAGACACAGGTTTCCCTTCTTGTAGGAAAGAGGGAGGGAGCAGGGAGCAGATTGGTGGTACGTCCTACACAAAGTATTTTATTTTCCAAAGCCACACAGCCAAGCTTTAGTTTATTTTTGTGTTTTTTTTGTTGTGTTTATTTTTTTGAGTCAGTCTTGCTATGTAGCCTTGATTGGCTGGAGATCCACCTATCTCAGCTTTCCAGCTGTTTGGATCGCTGTCACACACCTCCACACCTGGCATAATATTCAAGGTTTCTTTTGTCCTCCCCCACCCTTTGTGATAGGGGTTTCTCTGTGTAATAGTCCTGGCTATCCTAAAACTCGACCATGCTGGTCTCCAACTATCAGAGATCTGCCTACCTCTGCCTCCTGCATGCTGGGATTAAAGGCGTGTGCCACTGCCCGCCTGTTTTTTTTCCCTCTCAGACTCACAAGTTTTAGAAGTGTTTCACTTAGCCCTTTCTCTTTTCATCTCCACCTGGTTCAAAGTATTGCACTTCCTGATGGCCAGCACCCTCTGGGGTCTGCAGTTAGGCTTGACACAGCTTGAGCACAGTCGTCGTTGTGGGTTTGGCTTGTCTGCCCACTGTAGCCAATCTGCTTCCCCCACTGTAGCCAATCTGCTTCCCCCACTGTAGCCAATCGGCTTCCCCCACTGTAGCCAATCGGCTTCCCCCACTGTAGCCAATCTGCTTCAGATCTAGTGCCGCTTTCCTTGGGCGTACAGAGAATCCTTGTCCTTCTTATACCAGGTCACCTTGTTAGGCTGACGCTTGCCACACTTCTTACAGAAAGTTCTTTGGGCTTTAGGTACATTGATCATCTTTGCAGTAGAGGTGTCTATGTATTGAAAGTGAGAGACAAGGGGTTCGTGATCACAGCCTCAAGCCACTTGTGCCGAACAGGGAGACACTCAAATTTTAAAATGAAACTGTGCATAAAATTATTGACCTTACAATGAGGGATATTGGAGATGCTAAACAATGCCTGCTTTCTTCATTTTGACAGGCTGACCAGGGGTGTTGGATGATGTATGCTTTTCAAGGATTTGACCCGTGGGGCCTCTACCCCATGGAACCGTACGAGTCTTCAGACTAGGTGGGAAGAAAGGGGACCCACAGAGTGGTTTCCCTCCTTGAGGGGTCAGAGGCTGAGATGCCATTGCCTCTTTGTTTCAAGGTAGAGTGTAGGTCTCTGTGAGAGGTAGTTGAGAGTCTGATCCACACTCCCCATGCCATGACAGGAAGCTTGGCAGCTGACCCCGGCAATCCAGCTCCGGGAAGGCATGGGTGTGCTTGCTTCCTTATGCCTGCAGCGTCGTGTGAATGTCACACCAGGATGCGGTCGTGCACGGATCTGCTTGATTCGTGTGTGCCTAGCTTCACAAGCACTAGTGAGGGCATGTGTTGAACCTGGGTGTGCCTAGACCAGTCTGTGACACACACGCCTCGGGGAAGAAGAACCACACTTACATAGACTCTGCCAGCTGCTGTCCTTCCTACCGCCTTCCCTCTGCACATCCAGCAGCAAGCACTTTGGCCCGGCTGTCCTGCTGGAATGCTCTCTTGGAGCATTTTTTTAAACAGCATTTGGAAGGGCTTGGAAGCGAGGCACTGGAAGTTCATCACAGACTCTTTGCAGTAAGAATTCTTCAGGGAAATGGGGGCTCTGAGGTACTGGCAAGGTTTTTCCTTTTAAAAAGTAAACAAGACTCCATTTTCTCCGATATTCAGCATGTCATCCTGTTAATCATCCTGCAAATGGACTCAGAAGGTCCAGATGGACAGGCATGGGGCCCTTTCTATGTGTGGAAATGCACAGGACTCGTGAGAAAGCTCGCAAAGCCCTGAGGAAGGACGGCTCTGAGGGAACCCAGGTTCAGGTCCCGATCCGATCACTGCTGCTGTTTCATGTCCGCTCAGTGACCCAAATGAACAGATGCTGCTTCGGCTTGGTTGTCACAGTCGTGCTAAGCTGTGTGTGCACACAGGCTTGTGCAGGAGTGTGTGCACACAGGCTTGTGCAGGAGTGTGTGCACACTGTGGATGTGTTTTGTAAATGAACAAGAGCTGAGACCATTGTCATCACCCTTGAGAAAGTGGAGGTGACTGTCCCGTACAGCTTTTCTTTAGGCTGTAGAGTTAAGTCCCCAGCCCCCAGCTCGTGAGCTCTGAGGTCTGTTGGGAGTTGTAGCCATGTTTTGTGCTCAGCTATCCATGGGCAGCAAAGTGTCTCACCGGTGTGTGGATGGACAGCATGGAGAGTCTCTCCTTCTCTCACATGCAGTTGGCATGACTCCCTTTGGGTCCTGGCAGAGACACCCTTTTGTCAGGACAACACTCTGACGTTAGCCCCTGTGGACCTACCTGGAAATTCTTTCTGTGTAAGCCGAGAAGAATTTAGAGTAGCACACTGTTCTGTCTCTGCCTATGCAAAGTTTAGAGTCAGATGGGTCAGCTTTAAGCTGGCTCTGCCTCATGTATGTCTCTTTAGGGAAAGAGTGGTCCCCTGGGGGTTTCCACGACTCTGGGGAACTGGCAGTGAGTCATAAGTTCAATACCACCTGCACTTTCAAAGGCTCGCTTTCTGCTCTTCCCTTCCTCTTCCTTCTCACCGAAATGTTCCAGCTCATTCCTCAGGCTGGGTTTACGGGGAGAGGATCACATGGGTGAGAGCTAACGTACCACTCCCTCCTCCAGATACCCCTGGAATCTAAGGTCCAGCAGCTGCAGAAAGAGAAGCTCATAAAGTCTCTGCTGTTAATATTACAGTTGTCCTCACAGCTAAGATTCTGCCTTTTATGCTTTTAGTCATTTAAGGCCAACCTCTGTTTGATGAAAAGGGCGGGAAAGTTCCAGAAACTAATGGTTTATGAGATTAAGCTGAACATCATCCTGGGCACTGTGACAAACCCTATGGCATCCCACTTTGTCCCATGCAGACTGGCTCTATCATTCCTTTGCCCAGCCCTCCACAGGGCTGTGGGTACCTTCTCAGTAGTCACATGGTAGCTGTCTGGGCTACATTGACCATAGTAGGATCCTGTTTCTCTTTCTTCCGTCCAAACCTTCCTATGTACCCACATTGTTCTCTCAAATTCAAATTCATGGCCTCTGGCCTCTTTTTCTTTGTTACACACACACACACACACACACACACACACACACACACACACACACACACACACACACACAGGGTGGGGGACAGAGACAGACAGACAGATAAATAGATGGACAGATATTTAATCTACTTCATCTATATAATGTTATTTGGATATGATTTAAAAGCTGAACCAACTTGTGGGCTTCTCCCTAGGGAAGACTATTTCTCCCATAGTCCTTAGCTGCCTGTAGCTCTTGTCTAGGGTTGAGGCCCCATGGGATTCCGCCTTCCACGTTAGCTTGTCTATTGTAGTCGTCCTGTTCGGGTCTTGTTTAGGTAGCCCCGTTGTTGAGATTTCATGGACACAGCTTCTGTCATTTCTAGGAGATATTCCCATAGCAGACTTCCTGTTTCTCTGGCTCTTCCAGTCTTTCTGCCTTTTCTTCTGAGATGCTCCCTGAGCCCTAGCTGTAGGAGCTGTGCTGTTGACACACCAGCTGGGGCTGGGCACCACACTCTTACTGTTCTCTGAATTTTGAGCGGTTGTGGTTTTCTGTAGCAGTCTCTGTCTGTTGCAAAGAGACATTTCTTTGTTGAAGGGTGAGAGTTATACTTGTGGGAATAAGGGAAATATTTAGAATGTAGTTAGGGATTAGTTTAGTTTAGTAAAGTGCTAGCTGTAGGCTCTTCTGCTAGGTCCATGACCTAAATCCCTGTTAGTAGGCTAGGTTTCCCGTACCAGATACGGTCTTCGTCTTGATGGGTGGACCTTAAGTCCTGTGAGAGAGCTGGTGTTATCGACAAGACAGGAGAGCTGCTGCTGTACCCATAGGGTTACTCCATCACTGGTCATGGTGGTTTCTAGGCATCATAGCTGGGTAGGCTGCGTCCTTCTCTTGGAGGCTAGCATGGCACTTTCTGGCACACCTGGTAAGATCATGCTTGGATTCACCAGGTTCCATGTCTGAAGTATATGGTGCCTTAAGCAGTAGGGACTTACCTTCAGCCTCTGGGAGGCAACTGAAAATAACAGCAATGGTCTATAATGTTTTGGGAGTCTGTTAGATTCTTCTGAACAGCAACTCATGAGGGGACTTTTTATGCCTGGTATTGGGAAATTTTGTTAGTCTGTGGCTCTTGGGGAGACTATTGCCAGCTCAGATGGGAAAGTCTGATTTAAAAAATTATATATATATATATATAATGTAATGTAATTATATATAATATATTATATATATATAATGTAATTTTAAATAAATAGATAATAATGTAACTCTTTATGGCTTTTTAGACATCCTTCCGACCATTTTACCCTCATCACTCCCTCTCCTTCTGTGTTGACCTCCCTCCTCTTTCCAATTAGCCACCTCCTTGTTTTCCCCTTTTCTCCCTTCAAAGTCCTTTTACCCTGCTACTCTCTCTTTTTTTAAAAATGTATTTATTTATTATGTATACAATGTTCTGCCTGCATGTGTCCCTGCAGGTCAGAAGTTGGCACCAGATCTCATTAGAGATGGCTGTAAGCCACCATGTGGTTGCTGGGAACTGAACTCAGGACCTCTGGTAGAACAGTCAGTGCTCTTAACTGCTGAGCCATCTCCCCAGACCTACCCTGCTACTCTCTTCTCTATTGCTCCTTTCCCACCATGATCTCTTTATATTCTCCTGGCTTCTGAGGTTACTCCGGAAGTCATACTCACATCTGAAGGTTGGAGCTAGCAACTATACAGATGAGAGAGAACATTAGACACTATCTTTCTGAGACTGGATTATGTCCTCAATATAATCCTTTTGGTTCCATCCATTTGCCTGAAAGCTGTTTTTCTTTACAGCTGAATAGTATTCCATAGTGTCTATACATTTTCACTATCTGTTCATCAGTTGAAGAACGTTCAGGTTATTTTTACTTCCTAGTTACTGTGAATAAGGGCATCAATAAACAGGGTTGAACAGGTATCTGTGGAGTAAGTCCAGTTCTTTGGGCATATGAACAGAATCCTACCAATCCCAGAGCTTGCCCCAGAATCAGGCTACGAAAATCCACTAATCCCAAGCCACCCTGGAGAGTTCTGCCCACCTCCCTCCCCAAGAAATCCTATATAAGCTTTGTACCCTGTTCAGAGGCAGCCGCCCTCCTGGGGTCTTCCTTCCCAATGAATCTCAAGTGAGGTTTAACGTGCTGTGTGTCATTTTAGCTGAAGCAGAGCCCGGCTGTGACAGCTTTTTTTCTGAGCGGGTGTAGAGCTGAGTGGAGCAGAGCTGTATTACTTCTGAGCAGAGCAGAACTATAACAACTTCTCTGGGGAAACCCTCCCCTGCTGGAGCAGAGTTGTTAACATTGGGGAAACCTTTCCCTGGAGCAGGGCTGGAAGCTGGTATGCGTTCAGTGACTTGGGGGATTCCTTGGCTCCTGACTGCCAGGATCTCTTTTCATACAAGATGCAGATGCTTACAGCTGTAACTACTGGTTCTTAGAGGCAAGCGCTGCCGTTTGCCCAAGAATGGGACTGAGGAATTCATGAGGAATTGGAAGCTTGTGTGTGGAGGGAGAGCTCTGAGAAGCCCCGGCTTGGCTATGAACTCAGCTTTCCTATCCTATAGCCCCGAGTGTACCAGCATGAGTGGCTCACCCTGCTGAGTTCCAATCAGCCTTTATTTTCAGGGAGACCTGAAGGAAGACCCCAAGCTTCCTGTGCCAGCCAGTTTTCTATTGTAACAAAATATCCAAGGCTTGGTCCTTTATAAAGAAAAGAGGGTCAGCTAGGCAGCGTGGTTCACTCCTTTAGTGCCAGCACTCAGGAGGCAGAGGCAGGCAGATCTCTGAGTTTGAGGCCAGTCTGGTCTACAGAGTGAGTTCCAGGACAGCCAGAGTTATAGAGAGAAACCCTGTCTTCAAAACCAAAACCCAAAACCACTCAACTAACCAACTAACCAGCTAACCAAAAAGGGCCATTTAGCTCACAATGCAGGAGGTCCAAGGGGCAATGGACTCAGTTCTGGTGAGACTTTACACTGAATGACATCATAACAGTGTATGAGGGTCACATGGTGAGACAAGAAGCTGGAGGGTAGCCAGGGAGGGCCAGACCTGCTTTTTTCATAACAACCTCTCTTGAAAAAAGTCAGGGTCTCACGAGAACTTTACCAGTTCCTCCCCAGGGCAGCTCCCCACAACCTACTTATTTGCCTGGGCCCATCTCTGAAAGCACACACTACTTGCCAATACTGCCCTGCTAAGGACAAGCTCACAGCCTGTAGGCCCTGGAGACATACCGACACTCCAAGGGACCAACAGCCCTTCCTACAGCCTATGGCTGCACATGAGCAAATACGGAGCTGGACTATCCCATCTGCTCCGCTGACCTCCCTAGACCTCAGTGGAGTTCCCTCCTGGCCAGCTTGCTTGCTTACTGTCCCTGCCTTTCATACATGTGGCTTTGAATTGCTCTTCTTTGCTTGGGACCTGCATGTTTTCGAGATCCTTATCCAGAGCCATCCTAGCCTGGGTCCAGGTCAGCTCTGGTCCCAAATGTTTTAGTGAAAACTTACTCTGTTTATCTTGCTTTCTAAGAACCTACAAGATGCTAGGGAATTGAACTTGGTTATGGGAATTCAGAGAATGAGGATGGTTGGGACCTGAAAACCTCTAACCCCAAGTGATCTCTCTTCAAACCTGTGCTTAAAATAAACACGGAAGTACTGAAAATGGCCATAAAGCAACACAAAAAGGCCCAGGAAGAGCATCAACAATCGCTAGCCTTGACCAGGACTCCCATTATCTTCAGTGACAATGAGGGAGCCAGAAGCACAATTGGGGACATTTTCATTGTTTAGTGGCTCAGTTGGCCAGAAGTGGAAGAAGCTTGTCTCTAGCCAAGGTTTAAAGAAGTAACTGAGCCTAGCTGAGCAGTCCCTTTCTTCTGGGGTGGGGGTGGCTGACAGTCTGGACTCTGTCACCCAGACACTGCAATACAGAAAGATCAAAGCTTAGGTAGGTGATCCTGTGCTAAAAGGTGTAGTGCTCCCAAGATGCACTGCTGTTGGCAAAGCCCAGATGAACCTGGCTTCGCCTTCCAGGTAGAACCTTGGGTGAAAGGACTATCTCCTAATCTCCCCATTTACAGGAATCCACTTTCCCTCAGAATGCCAGAAAAATCTGGCCCCTTTGAGTGGAAGGTCACACAAAAGCAAGTGCCTGACACTGGCCATGGCACTGGGCCTGGAGGGAGCTGGCTTTGCTTTTAGCTTTAGGTCCCCAGGGGGATTTTAGGGGACCAAGGGTCAGGGAACAGGCAAAGAGAGTGATCCAATACTCTCATCCACAAAGATTTTTTTGTTTATTTGTTTTTTGATGCAGGGTTTCTCTCTGAAACAGTCCTGACTGTTCTGGAGCTTGCTTTGTAGCCCAGGCTGGTCTCAGACTCATAGAGATCCACCTCTCTCTGTCTCCCGAATGCTGGGATTAAAGACGTGTGCCACCACCTCCTGGCTTATCCACAAAGATCTTTGTGGAGACAGTTGAATAGAAACACTGAACCAATGAATGTGGTCTGAACTGCACACACTGATGACAGCTGAAAATCCAATTTTTGAAAATGTTATTTTTCAGAAAAAATAAACAATGATCTAAGAATTGGCATTTTGTGTTTTCCATGAGATGTAAGGATATTACATATGGATATAATGTAATTATTAGGTTGTTGCTAAGGCTGACAGAAAGGATGCTAGGGTGAGGGACAAGCCAGCTGGAAAGGCCGTCACTGGCAGAAGGGAAGGCTGTCCACATGTATGCTGCCCACAGAGCTGAGCAGTCCATTAGGCAGCGAGGGAGAGCAGAGCTGCTGAAGAAGAAAGAGGCCATATTGACTTGCTGGAAGCCCCCAGGAAAGAGCGGAGGATGAGGGCTGTAATGTTATGGAGGCTGAAGAGAGGAGCTGCATTTGGAGACACAAGCTGGTGTGAGGAAGAAAGCACAAGTGGGAAGAAGCAATAATCCAAGACACAGCGTTTGAAAACCCCCAGATTGATCATACAGAGCTTTGTCCAGAAAGGAACTTCAGTAAAGATGTGTCATTTATGCTGAGGGATTCAAACTCAGCGGTGAATTCAGTCTGTGATTCAGATGCACAGAGAAGCATCCAATCTGAGAGTCAGCATGGTGCTAGACCATGATGGCAGCAAACGCAGAAGACAGTGAGGCAAGTTCACAGTTTTCAGAAAAGCCATGTTTTGTTGTGTTTAATCTCCAGTTTAACTTTTCTGTGACAACAAAGCCTGGGAGGATTCTGAAGGCCACAGCCCTGTAGATGAGAGAAGACTCAAAGACAAGCACGCAGGGCCAGACACATCTGCTCTTGCCGTCGACACAGAGTGAAGAAGCTGACATCAGACTGAAGGTTAAAGACACAGAATGAACAAGGGCTGCAGGTGCTGCTGTGACACATTCAACCTGAAGGATGGCTACAGACAGCGACACTGTCTTTGGAGTGAAGGGGATGAAGGCATCCCGTGGATGGGGTGATGCTCCAAAGAGACTAGAAAATGAGTAATGAAGGAGACACTGGAGAGTGTGGGAAAGCTACATAGGGGAGAGGATGGAGGCTGCTAAGCCCATTCCTCGAGAGGCCTCTGGGCTGGAGAGTTGAAGTGTCTGGCCTGTGATAATGTTAGAGAAGCATGCAGGGAGTGGGGAGTGAGCAGGGCTGAGGTTATAGACTAGTGTGTGAGCAGGAGAGGGGGTCACTGTGGAGAGGTGTTGTTCACTGTGGAGAAGTGGTCACTGTGGAGAGACAGTCACCATGAAGAGGTGGTCACCATGGTGAGGTGGTCACTGTGGAGAGGTAGTCACCATGGAGAGGTGTAATCAGACATTCCTTTCCTGACAGCCTGGTCCCAAATAATGGACTCAGAGACTGAATTTTACTTATAAATGTTGGGTCAATAGCTCAGGCTTATTACTAGCTAACTCTAACACTTATTAGATTCACCCATATTTCTATCTATGCTTTGCCACATGACTTGGTACCTTTTCCCAGTATGGCATTCTCATCTTGCTTCTCTGCATTTGCCAATGACTCTCTGACTCCAGCCTTCTCCTTCCCATCATTCTTAGTTTGGTCACCCCACTTACCTGGCTGGCTACTGGCCAATCAGTATTTTATTAAACCAATTCGATTGGCAAATCTTTACAGTGTATAAGAGGGTTATTCCACAGCAGAGAGATGTGGTCACTGTGGAGAAGTGGTTATCATGGAGAGGAGGTCACAGTGGTGAGGTGGTTACTATCTCAGGGCAGTCACTGTGGTGGGGCTGTCACTGTGGTGGAATGTGTAGACCTGGGCAGGGGGATGGGCAAAGGCAGACAAGACAGCCTTGTGCACCATGGATGAAGCATCTGGATTTTCCCTTAGTCACACAAAGCTGGAGAATTAGAGCAGAAACTTCCTGAACTGAGAGCAGGCACAGGAGTGATGCCATTGTTCGGAGTGGGTTTCAGAATTTTATTTAAATGGACAAAGATGTGTTACTTTTGTTTCTGCTGCATTTGTTCAATCATGAAAAGATGTGCTGCATTTATCTCACCTTGCCTGCCTAAGGCACCTGATTGGTCTAACAAAAAGCTGAATGACCAATAGCTAGGCAGGAGAGGTGGGGCTTCCAGGCAGAGAGAATAAATAGGAGGAGAAATACAGGTGTGGGAGAAGAGGGGAGAAGAATGAGAGAAGGCAGAGAGAATGAGGGACACACCAGGACCAGAAGTCAGGCAGCTGCTAGCCAGTCGGACATTGAGAGGTAGTGAAAGCAAGACATACAGAAGTAAGAGGGTAATAAGCCCCGAGACAAATAGTAGACAAAGAGAAACAGGTTGATTTAAGTTAAAAGAGCTAACCAGAAAAGAGCTAAGTTAAGGCTGAACATTCAAAACCAATAATAAGTCTTTGTGTCATGATTTGGGAGCTGGTTGGTGTCTTAAGAGGAAAATTCTGGAACAGGAGTGTGAGAGAATGAGGGTGGAGGGGCTGTGACCAGACAGAGAGCGAACATGCTGATGGCTGATGGCGGGGGGGGGGGGGGGAGAGGAGCTGCAAAGACTTGAAGCTCTAGCGACAATAGCAGGGCCATGTTCTGACGTGGGAAATCGAGGAAAGCAGGCTCTGGAGGGCGAGGGTTCAGGTTCTCTGTTGGAGGAGGAAAATGGGTGTGGAGCTTGGGAAAGAGGTCTGAGCTGTCCTGTCACTTTAGGCTGTGGATCTGGGGAGGGCACAGGCTGGTGTCACATCAGCGTCAGAAGGGGAGAGCAGGACAAGCAAGGTGAACAAGGCAAGGCAGGGAGGCCAGGCAGATTTATTCCCAGTTAGAGTGGAAAAAAGCTTCTAGTATTAGAGAACAGACAACAGAGGTTGAAATCGGATGGAAAGCCACCCCCTCAGCTTATCACAGAAAGAATAAGATGGACACCCTGGGGCAACGTGGCAGACACAGATCCTGTGGATAGATGGGCGCCCAGGGACAACATGGCAGACACAGATCCTGTGGAGAGATGGACGCTCTAGAATAACATGGTGGACACAGACGCTGTGGAGAGATGGACGCTCTAGAATAACATGGTGGACACAGACGCTGTGGAGAGATGGACGCTCTAGAATAACATGGTGGACACAGACGCTGTGGAGAGATGGACGCTCTAGAATAACATGGTGGACACAGACGCTGTGGAGAGATGGACGCTCTAGAATAACATGGTGGACACAGACGCTGTGGAGAGATGGACGCTCTAGAATAACATGGTGGACACAGACGCTGTGGAGAGATGGACGCTCTAGAATAACATGGTGGACACAGACGCTGTGGAGAGATGGATGTTCTAGAATAACATGGTGGACACAGACGCTGTGGAGAGATGGACGCTCTAGAATAACATGGTGGACACAGACCCTGTGGAGAGATGGATGCTCTAGAATAACATGGTGGACACAGATGCTGTGGAGAAACAGCTTCTTTCTGCATTTTCCACCCTTTAGCATGTGACTTCCACCTTCATTGTCAGCTCAGAGTTTGTGATGGCTGTTGGAGCTCCAACTATCCCACCTGCATCCTCACCTTAGGTAAAGGAAGGACAGAGGAGCACGGAGGCTTCTGGCACTTTCTACCTCCCTCAGTCTGCTTTCCACTTAGAATTTCCACGTCTCCTTGGCCAACAACCTCCGCAGAAAAGGAGGATACCTTGGACAGATTTTCTAATTTACTCGCTGTATCTGCAACAATAGGGGACTCATCTATTCGTAGTTTGCGGCGCACCTGTGTTCACTTATTCATGAACCACATCAAGCAAACATGCACAGAAGAATTTGCCTGGGCTGACCACACAGCTTAGTGCAGCCAGAGTGGCCTGGCTAAGAAGCAACAGCCTCTATTCCTGCCTGTCCTCCAGCACGGGTGCTGTGAGAAGCAGGCTGCCAAACCCCTGTCTGCTTCTCCACACTCTCTGCACCGGGAGTGGCAGTGGTCCCATGCGGGGTTTGGAGATCACAGCCTGCCAAGGTGGAGTCCTAGAGACTGCAACGCTGCCCGTGGCGGGGCCGACTGGCGCCCTCCACACCTGTGTGGCGGGGTGGTGGCCAGCTGTGAGGTCCTCTTGACCAGTCTCTGCAGAGCCTGCAGACTGGCTGGCGGGACCAGCTGGTGCAGGAAGCCATCAAACAATGGGTGACTGCAGCCGGGAGCTGGAGGCACACCCACGGAGACTTCCCCTGAATGTTTTGGACTGCTCGGCGTGGTTGACCTCAGCACTGATTTATCAAGTGCCTTAAAAATAGGCTTTACCTAGCGGGAACACGTGGCCTGATTCTTGGGGGGCACAATGACCATTGTCCTGGTGGATGACTTCAGCTACAGTTGAGATCAGTCTTATATTCATCCAGAACTCTTAACAAGGCCTGGCTTCTGACCCTACCTTCCCCCAGAGCTCAGGGAAACCATCTCCTCTTTCCTTAATCAGCAATGGATGAAATCATCCCCTCTGCAAAGTCACTTCCGGAGCATAAACCTGGGGCACCGTTGTGTCCATACCCAGCTTTCTGAAGCTGATGTCACTCAGCTGGGCAGCTGGGAATGCCTGCATGCCGGCTCCTGCAGCCTGTCCCAAGAGGCCTTTGTCCCCAGGTGAGGAACACACTTTCCTCAGCTGCTAGAGTCTTCAGCAGCCAGAGCCACACTCACCCTGCAGGGTAGAGGGCCAGGTACCCTTGGCTTCCTCACCATCGCCCCCGTGACTGACTGCAGTCTCTCAGGCCGCTGTAGGGAGGGCAGGTTCCCTCCCACCTGCCAGAGGGGCCCCTTGAGGGTCTGCCCCGTTCTCCTGGCCGGCGTGTGTTCTCCTTTTCCTTCAGTCTCCCCTCCCCATCCCCTCTTTTTATTTTTTTTGAAGAATTTCCTCAAAACTCACAAACTCACAACAACATTAAGTGAGAACACTCAGCTGTGAGCTCTAAATGCGTGTGCTGCATGCCTTCTGTCTCCTCATGTGAGCATCACGCACATCTGTGAGGACTGCAGCACAGAGGGGAAGGCCTGGGCTTTCTGGGTGAGCAGATGTGGCTTCCGCTCTGTTTCTCAGATAGAAGACAGCATCACAAACGCCGCGGTGGTTGTCAACTGAAATGCTACTTAAGAAGTTCTGTGAAACACAGGCGGACAAGGTGCATGCTGCATTTTTTGCAGCAGCAGGCCATCTAAGATAACACGGTCATCATGGGTGCCGCTTGTCCTGCGAAACTGCCCTCCCCTCCAGGAAGTCCTTAGCTTATGCTGAGGTCAGTCCTGTGGTAGTGGTGTTGAAGCATGAGTCAGACCATGGCTCAGTCCTGTTGCGTGGCCATGGGTCCTTCCCATGCTGCCCTGTGTCCTGGGTAACTGACAGAAAAGGTCACACAAGATGAGGGGAGGAAGTCACTTGGGAACTTGGGACTAGCAAGTGGAGGTCCACGACAAAGGGTCTAATTGCTTGTTTGAACCTGGGCATCAGCAGTAATGACTGTTGATTTTGTCTGAATCCCTGTGGAGCATTCTCCCACACACACGTCTAGTGTCATTCTTGCCAGAGTCTTAGGGACAAATGACAGATGTGTTGCTTTCCTTCTTGAAAAATCTCAATTAAGTGATGCTCAGAGCAGCAATTAAAAATTTAAAAAAATGTATTCTTTGAAAATATCATATATGTCTGCAAAGCATTTGGTCTTATCTACTTCCTACTACTTCCTGCCAACTTTGCCTGGGATCCACCAGCCCACCTCCCTCAGGACTTCATGTACTCCTTAAAAATGATTGTTTATATTAATAACCCCATTGAGTTCCGTCACTGCTGACTGTATGTGAATGGGGTGAGTGGGTGTGGGGTCCTCCAACGGGGCATGGGCAGTCTATGGGGTGGGTGGGTGTGGGGTCCTCCAATGGGGCATGGGCAGTCTATGGGGTGGGTGCGTATGGGGTCCTCCAACGGGGCATGGGGAGTCTATGGAGTGAGTGGGTGTGGGGTCCTCCAACAGGGCATGGGCAGTCTATGGGGTGAGTGGGCATGGGGTCCTCCAACAGGGCATGGGCAGTCTATGGAGTGAGTGGGTGTGGGGTCCTCCAATGGGGCATGGACAGTCTATGGGATGAGTGGGTGTGGGGTCCTCCAACAGGGCATGGGCAGTCTATGGGGTGGGTGTGTGTGGGGTCCTCCAACGGGGCATGGACAGTCTATGGGGTGAGTGGGTGTGGGGTCCTCCAACGGGGCATGGGCAGTCTATGGGGTGTGTGTGTGGGGTCCTCCAACGGGGCATGGACAGTCTATGGGGTGAGTGGGTGTGGGGTCTTCCAACGGGGCATGGGCAGTCCATCAGCAGCCACAACCCCAAAGGAAAGTGGCTCTTCCATCCTCACCAGCCACCAATTGCCAGCAGTTCCTTAGCTGGGGCTGGGGCTCTGGAGCACCTCCCTCATCCCTGCTGGAGTGCTGACTGCGTGGCCTTGAACAGGTCTTCCACAGGCAGCCACAACTCTTCTCACCCTCTATCCTTTTCAACCCCCTCTTCTGTGATGCTGCCTGAGTTTTGGATGGGGCAGGGGGTGACTGACACAGAAGACCCGGGTGGCAGGGGTCTGTGATTGATACAGATGATCTGTCTAGGACTGAGCACCCACAGACACCAGTTCTCAGCACTCTGACCAGTTATGAGCGTCTGCATTAACTTGGAGTATCCCCCAACTCTGTTCTCTTAAGTCACCTGTGTTCTACTCTTCCTTCTAATTGTACGTTTTACTTGGGTTACTCTAGAAATTAACAAAACTTCATACACTTCGGGTAATGTTCATTCTAGAAAGGCAAATGGACTGGGAAAGAACAAGTTTTGCGGTGTTCACTTTCTCTTCTATCTTCTCTGTCCAACCTTGCAATTTCCTGAAAACCAACGGCCACAGCAAAGGTCCCAGCCAGCAGCCCAAGAGCCACCAAAGGAGCCAGATGGAGGTGGAACTCTTCCAAGGAATTCCTGGAGGACCGTCACCGCCAGCTTAACCTTCTAGTGGCTTCCTACTCACCAGAGCTGTTTTTCTCCAATTTGGCTAAGTTCTCAGTGTGCACAGTCTTTTCCTTAGTGGAATTTGTCAAAAGCCGTCTGAAGTGACGGTTTAGCATGGCATTTGCTGGAGGTGGTGGTAATAGCGGAGGGAAACGAGCAGATGAAAAACCTGAAAAGGAAAATGAAGACCGAGGCTTGCACAGGGGCTTCGTGAAACCCCGACCTCCCCTGGAGCCTACAAGGCCACTTACATGTACAAGGCTGTGCACATATTCAACGTTATGTGTGCCTTTAAGACAGACCTGGGAAAATTCTAATCTTTTCCTTCTGGTCGACCTTGAGATTCTGGAGCCCCAGCAAGGGAAGGCTAAGGTGAAACTGTCAAGCACTTGGCTGAGATTTGAAGATTCCTTTCAAAATGCACACAGAACCAAGACTGACAGCCTCACTGTTCCAGTAGCACCGTCTTCAACAGATGATACAACAAAGGCTTCTTTCCAGAGCTGCCTCGCGGCATTGTTTAAGACACCCAGCTTTAGCAAGAAGAAACAGCAAATGATCATTGTTGTACTAAGCAGCCAATGGAAACCATTCTTTTTAAAGATTTTTTACTTATTCATTTATTATGTATACAGTGTTCTGCCTGCACACCAGAAGAGGGCACCAGATCTCATTACAGATGGTTGTGAGCCACCATGTGGTTGCTGGGAATTGAACTCAGGACCTCTGGAAGAACAGCCAGTGCTCTTAACCGCTAAGCCATCTCTCCAGCTCCATGGAAACCATTCTTAAGGAGGGTCATAACTGTACCTACTAATAAGACAAACCAGCTATTTAAAGTATTTCCATAAAGCTAAGGAGACCACACATAAACATCTAAGAGGGGCACGTGGGGATGTGTCACTAACTAAAGGATGTCATAGTGGAAAATAGCCGGTAGAAACTCTTGAGTTGAAAGGGATAAAACTGAGATTAAGAGCCCACAGGAGAGGCTCAGCAGCAGCACCAATGACAGGCAGATGTCACCTGAGAATGTGTCATTTAAGGGGTGCAGAAAAAAGAAGAAAGATGAACTGAGCTCAAGAGACCCAGGAGATACCACCAAGCATACAAAATACTCGTAAAGGGAGTCCCAGGAGGAGTGTAGGTAAGGACTAGAAAGAATAATTGAAATTATAGGAAGACCCCTGCATGCACACTGTGCCAGACTGTCAACACGAAGACCGTTTAAGAGCAGCAAGAGGGAATGGCTGATCTCGCGCCTCCACAGTCAGGCTAACAGCTGCTGTCTGGTGAGATGGCCTGGAGCTGTGGTCTGACATATTCAGACTGTAGAAAGAAAAAGCCCCAACCAAGCATTTCATTGTCAGAAAACTTGCTCTTAAAAATGCAGGTGGGATTAAGCTGAGCAGAAGCTGCAGGGATTCGCCAGTAGATTTGGCCTGACCTGTGAAGGGAATCTTTAGGCTGGAATGAAAGTCCTGAAGGTGACAGCTCAAATCCTCAGGGAGGTAAAGAACTCCTTGGTGTCAGGGTGGCCGGCTGTTAGCATCTGTCACCCTCTGACTCCTCTGGTCTACTGAGTGGAGTCTCTGGCCTCTTGTTTCCCTGCTCTGTGTTCATCCCTTCTGAGCTGCATGCTCAAAGAACATGAGTTTTCTGCTTGCCCATCAGTCCGGGGTTGGCATGGCTGCTTTCTGTGTGACACCCTCTAGATCAAGTGCTCCCAGCCCATTCAGAGGACAGCATAGGGTGGCAAGCTTGCAAGACTGCAGACACACGGGAACGAGGCACTGAAGACAGCCTGCTTTCCATCAGAAATGAGGATTGTTTCTCACAGCTCCACGTAGAAAAGTTATACAGACATACAGCATACAAAGCCACACAATTATATACATACAAAAACACACAAACATATGAAACACAAATATGCAAATACACATACACGAATGTTCATAACATACAAAACACACAAATACACAAAACCACACAAACAAAACCACACAAACATATAAATATACAAACACAGAAACATACAAATAAAAAAGTCAACAAAGTATTTTATGTTTTTTTTTCTCATTTAGAAAACGATGTAAAGCAGTAACTGTAGAAGCACGTTAACAGGTGTGCATAAACACGAAATGATTTCTGTGACAACAGAGACATATGGAAAACCAAAACGGAGATGGGATCAGTGGGGCAGAGTTCTAGGCAGTGCTGCCATTGAGTTAGTATTAGTCTAAACTACATTCTTTGTGTAAAATTGTTTTTATTGAGCTATATATACATTTTTCTCTGCTCCCCTCCATTCCTCCCCACTTCCCTCCTACCCTCTCCCATGATCCCCATGCTCCCAATTTACTCAGGAAATCTTGTCTTTTTTTACTTCCCATGTAGATTAGATCCATGTTTGTCTCTCTTAGAGTCTTCTTTGTTGTCTAGGTTCTCTGGGATTGTGAATTATAGGCTGGTTTTCCTTTGCTTTATGTCTAAAAGCCACTTATGAGTGAGTACATGTGATATTTGTCTTTCTGGGTCTGGGTTACCTCACTCAATATGATGTTTTCTAGATCTATCCATTTGCCCGAAAATTAAAAGATGACATTATTTTTTCTTCTGTGTTGTACTTCATTGTGTAAATGTATGACATTTTCCTTATCTATTCTTTGGTTGAGGGGCATTTATGTTGTTTCCAGGTTCTGGCTATAACAAATAATGCTGCTGTGAACATAGTTGAGCACATGTCCTTGTGGTATAATTGAACATCCTTTGGGTATATGCCCAAAAGTGGTATTGCTCGGTATTGAGGTAGGTTGTTTCCTAATTTTCTGAGAAATAGCCATACTGAAATCCAAAGCGGCTGTACCAGTTTGCATTCCCACCAGCGATGCAGAAGTGTTCCCTTTACCCTACATCCTCTCCAGCATAAGTTGTCATCAGTGTTTTTGATCTTGGCCATTCTTACAAGTGTAAGAAGGAATCTCAGAGTTGTTTTGATTTGCATTTCTCTGATGACTAAGGATGTTGAGCATTTCCTTAAGTGTCTTTCAGCCATTTTAGAATCTTCTGTTGAGAGTTCTCTCTTTAGGTCTGTACCTCATTTTTTTTTTTATTGAATCATTTGTTCTTTTACTGACAAATTTCTTGAGTTCTCTGTATATTTTGGAGATCAGCCTTCTGTCTGATGTGGAGTTGGTGAACATCTTTTCCCATTCTGTAGGCTGCTGTTTTGTCTTATTGATCATGTCCTTTGCTTTACATGGTGGATGATTTTTCTGATATGTTCTTGAATTTGACTTGCTATTTTATTTTATTTTTAGTATTTTTTTGTGTCAATGTTCATGAGTGAGATTGATCTGTAATTCTTTTTCTTAGTAATGTCTTTTTGTGGTTTGGGTATCAGGTAATTGTAGCCTTGTAAAAAGAGTTTGGCAATATTCCTTCTGTTTCTGTCATGTGGAACACTTTGAGGAGTATCAATATTAGTTCTTCTTTGAAAATCTTGTAGAATTCTGTGCTGAAACTATCTGGTCCTGGGCTTTTATTTTGGCCAGGAGACTTTTGATGACTGTTTTTCTTTCTTTCTTTTTCTTTTTTGTTTTTGTTTTTCGAGACAGGGTTTCTCTGTAGCTTTAGAGCCTGTCCTGGAACTAGCTCTTGTAGACCCGGCTGGCCTTGAACTCACAGAGATCCTCCTGCCTCTGCCCCGGAGTGCTGGGATTAAAGGTGTGCACCACCACCACCCGGCATGTTTCTATTTATTAAGTGGTTATAGGTCTGTTTAATTTGCTTATCTGGTCTTGATTTAATTTTGGTAAGTGATATTTATCCAGAAAGTTGTCTATTTCCTTTAAGTTTTCCAATTTTGTGGAGTACGGGTTTTCGAAATATGACCTGATGATTCTCTGGATTTCCTCCGTGTCTGTTGTTATGTCCCCCCTTTCATTTCTGATTTTGTTAACTTGGATATTCTCTCTCTGCCTTTTGATTAGTTTGGATAGAGGATTGTCTATTTTGTTGATTTTCTCAAAGAACCAACTCTTTGTCTCATTGATTCTTTGTATTGTTTTCTTTGTTTCTATTTTGTTGATTTTAGCTCTCAATTTGATTATTTCCTGACATCTAGTCCTCCTGGGTGGGTTTGCTTCTTTTTGTTCTAGAGTTTTCAGGTGTCTTGTTAACTCACTAATGTGGGATTTTCCTAGCATCTTTATGCAAGCATTTAGTGCTATAAACTTTCCTCTTAACTCTGCTTTCATTGTGTCCCATAAATTTGGGTATGTTGTGTGGCCATTTTCACTGAATTTTAGGACATCTTTAATTTCTTTCTTGACCCATTGTTGATTCAGGTGAGCATTGTTTAATTTTCATGTGTTTATGGGCTTTCTGAAATTAGTGTTGCTGTTGAATTCTAATTTCAAGCCATGATGGTCCGATAAGATACATGGGGTTATTCCAATTTTTTTTGAATCTGTGGAGGTTTGTTTTGTTACCTCGTATGTGGTCAATATTTGAGAAGGTTCAATGAGGTGTTGAGAAAAAGGTATATTCTTTTATGTTTGGATAGAATGTTTTATATATGTCTGTTAAGTCCATTTGTGTCATAACATCTGTTAGTTCCCTTATTTCTCTGAAGAAGGATGCTTAAAAGAAATCCCATACTAGCTCAGAATTGAGAATAATAGAGAGTTATTTATTTAGGGGTAGACCCACAAATCACAGTCCTCTGCTGGATGGAGAACAGCAACAGAATCCCGCAGCCGGAAAAGAGGCCGAATGTGCGCTTTACATCAGCATAAATAGAATAAGAGGCCACGCCCCAGTGGGTAACTTAAAAGCTAGTGGCAGTAGGCATTCCTATAGCATTTCCCTGTTAATTTTTTGTCTGACAGACCTGTCCAGTGGTGAAAATGGAGTGTTGAAGTCTCTCACTATTAGTGTGTGGGGTTTAATTTGTGATTTAAACTTTAAAAGTGTTTCTTTGACATAAGAGGCTGCCCTTGCATTTGGGGCATAGATGTTCAGTATTGAGATTTCCTCTTGATGGATTTTTCCTATGACTAATATGAAATGTCCTTCTTTGTCTCTTTTGATTGATTTTAGTTTGAAGTCTATTTTTCCAACCCTTTACTTTGAGGCTATGTCTGTCTTTGAGGTTGACGTATGTTTCTTGTACAAAGCAGAAGGATGGATTCTGTTTTCATATCCAATCTGTTAGCCTGTATCTTTTTATGGGTGAGTTGAGTCCATTTATATTAAGGGATATTAATGAACAGTCATTGTTCCTGTTATTTTAGTTTTCATTGTTGGTGATGCCATTGTGTGTGTGTTTCCCTTCTTTGGTATTTGGGGCTGTGAGATCATCTATTGTCTGTGTTTTTGTGGATGTAGCTAACTTTCTTGGGTTGGAGTTATCTTCTGGTACTTTGTGTATGGCTGGGCTTGTAGCTAGGTATTGGTTAAATCTGGATCTGTCATGAAATATCTTGTTTTGGTGATTAGAAGTTTTGCTGGGTACAGTAGTCTGGGCTTGCATCCGTGGTCTCTTAATGTTTGCATAACGCTTGACCAGGACTTTCTGGCTTTCATTGTTTTTATTGAGAAGTCAGGTGTAATTCTGATAGGTCTGCCTTTATATGTGACTTTGGACTTTTTCTTTTGCAACCCTTAATATTCTTTCTTTATTCTGTATGTTTAGTGTTTTGATTATCTTATGGTGAGGGGACTCTTTTTGGTCCAGTCTATATGGTATTTTATAAGCTTCTTGTATCTTCATAGGTATATCTTTCTTTAGGTTGGGAAAGTTTTCTTCTATGATTTTGTTGAATATATCTTCTGTGCTTTTGAGTTGAACTTCTTCTTCTATCCCTATTATTCTTAGGTTTGGTCTTTTCATGGTGTCCCATATTTCCTGGATATTTTGTGCTAAGCTTTTGTTAGATTTAATGTTTTCTTAGATCAAGGAATCTATTTTCTCTATTGTATCTTTAGTGCTTGAGATTCTGTCTTTCATCTTTTATATTCTGCTGTTTATGCTTCCATTTGTGGTTCCGGTTCCTGATTATTTCCCCGTATTTTCTGTTTCCAAAATTCCCTCAGTTTGTGTTTTCTTTATTGTCTCTATTTTGGTTTTTAAGTCTTGAATCATTTCTTTCATCTGTTTGATTGCTTTTTATTGGTTTTCTTTAAGGGATTTGTTGATTTCTTCCAATTTATTATTTGTCTTTTTCTCTATTTCTTTGAGGAAATTTTTCATTTCATCTTTAAGGGTCTCAAACATTCTCCTAAAGTTATTTTTAGGTCATTTTCTTCTGCTTCATCTATATTGGAATGTTTAAGTCTTGCTATTGTAGAGACACTAGTTTTTGTTGGTGTTCTGTTGCTCTTTATAGTTTTGAATGTGTTTTTACATTGTCTACCCATCTTTCCCTCTGATTGGTGTAGTTGGGACTGTGTCTCTGGTGATCAACCTCCAGGTGCTAGTGGATGCAAGGCTCAGATGGTTGCTTCTCGTGGTGCCGTCAGGGCCATGGTACCAGTCATCGTGGAGGTCACTCAGTGTTCCTGGAGCTCTCTCAGGTCTCCTGGGGATTGCTATGCTATCCTAGTGGCCCTTTGGGCCTGCTTCCATGAGGTTGCTTCCTTGGGTCTGCTTCCACTGAGGTAGTTGGCTCAGGCCTGGTCCTGCAGAGGTGGCTGGCTTGGGCCTGGTCCTGTGGAGGTTGCTGGCTCAGGCCTACTCCACTGGAGGTCTCTGTCTCGAGTCTATCCTGGCTGAATTTGCTGGCTCAGGTCTGCTCCCATGGAGGTCGCTGGCTCAGATCTGGACCTTTTCTGTGGATGACCCTGGATTGAATCCAGTCCCACAAAGGTCTCTGGCTTGGGCCTGCTTCCTTGACCATTGTTCCTTCTTACCTGTTTCTGTGACGTTCGTTGACTTGGGCCTGCTGTGGTGGAGATCGCTGGCTCAGGCCTGCTCTAAACTACATTTTTACATTAAAACGTTGGTCATAATCTCCCCATATCTGCTAAGAAAACAACTAAGCAAAACATTTAGGAAACAACAAGAAACTTAAAATGGTTCATGGGCAAACATTTATTTAATGTAAAAGAAGAAGGCACAGGACAATTTTTTACACGTGTAGTGGAAATCATGACAAGAGAACCAAATCCAGGTCACCCCCTTAGAAAACCTTAAGGCTGAGGTCAAGATGGAGGCAGGAAGCCTTGCTCTGGCCAAAGCTGCTCCTTCTCCAGCTTTCTTAAGCCACTTTTGGCAGCCGTCAGGTGTTCTGGGAAAGTTTGCTGAGTGTCTTGGCTTTACACTTTGTCTTGGAGGACTCATGGAGCCATCAACTGCTGCATCCTGAGCAGTGTTTTTGGTGCACTTCATTCTTCCACACGGGCTGTGCATGAGCGGTCAAGGCAACTGTGTTGACAAATGTCTTGTAAGGGAAGATGCTTACACCCCAGCTGAACTGGTAAAATAATGGTGCCAGTGGACTGTGTGTGGATCTGTGATATAACACAAGAATGGCCGTCTGTGGAAAAGCTATACAGGCAGGCATTCAAAACCAGTAGAAAGTGACAGGGAATAAGAAAATCCAAGTCACTCACAGCAGCCTAAAGAGGAAAGAGGGGAATGAGAAGCAGAAAGCAATAAATGCAGCAGCGATTGGAAACTCTTACATACCAGTAATGACATTAAGCCTGTGTGATCTTAATGAAGTAAATAGAAAACAGAATCCAATCGGTGGAGTGGATTAAAAATAGGACTTAACGATGTGCCATTTATAAGACATTCTCTTCAAATACAATGTAACCAAAAGGAGAAAATTCTATACTACACAAGTATTTATGAAAAGAAATCAGGGGTGGCTATATGGCTAAGAGATTCAGTGCATCTCAAAGAAAAGAGAGCGACCAGAGACAGAGAGGGACACCATGAAAACGAAGTTACCTGAAAAGAACTGCAGAGTATCTGAGGCCAAGCCTGATAGGACCAGAAGGAAGAAAAGCCAAATCGACAAGTAGACTTGGCAATTGAACGCTCCCACCTTTTTTGTTTGTTTTGAGATGGGGTGTTTCCATGTAGCCCTGGCTGTCCCAGAGCTCACTCTGTAGACCAGCTGGTCTCAGACCTGGAGATCTGTCTGCCTCTGCCTCCCAAGTGCTGTTATTAAAGGCATGAGCCACCACTGCCCATTGCTTTCAGCTTAACAGCCAATGCAGTGAGGAGGCAGAGAACCAGCAAGTAGGCATAGGAATAAGCCCATCAACAACAGCAGGGAATGGACAATTACAGAAAATTCTACACCCGCTGAACACATTCTTTTCAGGCTCCACGTTATGTACTTAGATAGACCATAACCCAAGCTACAAAGAAGCCTCGACAACTTTAAGAGAATTAAAGTCATATGTCCTATTCTCTGATATAACAGAATCAAACTAGAATCAATTCAGAAAAGCAGCAGGAAAAATTCCAAACATGAAAAAACTCACAGGTATATTTGGAAAAATTTATGGGCCAGAGAGGACTCTCAAAGGGATCAGGCACACATTGAAGGGAGGGAAAATGCGGCATATTAGAATTTGTGGGGTGCCCCCACCGCAGTGCAGTGATGGGGATTCCACACCTTCCCATGCATAGGACAGAAAAGGGGAAAATCGGGCACCAGTAACCAAAGCTTCTAGTCTGGGAACTTTGGTAACTTCAGAAATCAAGCCTTTTCAAGGAAATAAAGTAAGAATAGATGCCAAGCAAGTGAAAACGGAAACAATAAAGAACAGTCTATGAAAGAAGAAAGGCAGAGGCAGGTGGATCTCTGTGAGCTTGAGGCCAGCCTGGTCTACAGAGGGAGTTCCAGGATAGTGAGGGCTCCACAGAGAAACCCTGTCTCAACAAACAAATGGGCAATAACAAAAAAGGAGCTTTGATATCAATAAAGTTAATAGAATTCTAGTAAGAGAAAAAGCAATGACTGCAATTATCATCATCACGAGTGAAGCTGGTGCCTCACTTAAGCTTGGAGACTCCATTCTAGTCAAACATCTCTACACGGATACATTTGACAAATTCTTCAAAATCAAAACTTCCGCAGCCATTAAACATAAAATGGATAATTTGGCTAGTCTTGTAACTCAAAGAAAATTGGACTTGTGATTAAACCACTCTTAAAAGAAAGCCTGAAGCCATAATAGTTTCATTGGCTAACCCTGAGATGGACAGTCCTCTGAGGTTAGCAAGACTCCAGATGGCAAAGCATCAAAACACAGAACATAAAAGATATGACTAATATTCTTGGGTTCATGACTCACGATGGTTCTGATGTCTAGTGTGGGCTTCCCTTACCGTGGCCTCCCTTAGTTTCTCTTCATCTGGCATGTCTAAGCACAATAGTGTTTTTTTTTTTTTTTTTTTTTTTTTTTTAGTGATACCTTGGAAGTAAAAAAAAAAAATCCAGCACATTTCCAGCAGATACTTTTTACCCAAACAGTTTCAATTTGCACTGGAATCTGTGACAGAAACTATGGATACGGAAGGGTGGTGGCATCTTTGTGTCTTCCATGATAGCAGGATAACACTTGCCTTATTCATTGCTATTATCACAGGATTTGTCAAAAGAACTCACTAATATAGGGCATGTAAACCAACTAACCAACCAGTCAACTAACTAACCAGTCAACTAACCAACCTGTCAACTAACCAACCAACCAACCAGCCAACCAGCCAGTCAGCTAGCTAACCAACCAACCAACCATCCAGCCAACCAATCTCTTTATTTTATTGTTTTCATTCTATGTTGTGTATGTGTATTTTATCTGTAAGTATGCAAGTGTACCATGTGTGCCCTGTGCCTGTGGAGGACAGAAGAGGACTCAGATCCCCTGCAACTGGAGGCATATAGTTATGAGCCACCATGTGGGTACTGGGAATTGAACCCAGGGCTTCTGGAGGATCAGGCAGTGCTGTTAACCACTGAGTCATCTTTTTAGCCCTCTTTATTTCTTTTTAAAATTTACTGTTTATGTGTCCGTCGTCTGTGTGCATGCTTGTGCCTGTGTGTGCAAGTGCAAACATGTGGCTATGTGTGCAAAGGCCAAAGGTCAACGCCAGGGGTCTTTCTCTATAACTCTCCCCATTGGTTTAATTTTTAAACATTTATTTATATTTTTGTGGTGTGTGCATGTGTGTGCACGTGTGTATCTGTGTGTGTCTCTGTGTGTGTGCATGCATGCACATGCATGTATATGTGCTTGTTTACACAAATGTGAGCTTGGCATGAGGAGATTAGAGTACAGCTTTCAGGATTCACTTGCTTTCCACCTCCGTGGTGGGTTCTGAGGGTTGGTCTCAGGCCATATGCTTGATTGTCAAGTGCTTTTGCTAGTCCTTTTTTTTGAGAGTCTCTCACTATATAGAGGCTTACCCTGAGCTTACTGATTGGATAGACTGTTTGTCTATTGAGCTTCAGGGGTCCACCTGTTTCACCTCCACCAGTGCTAAGTTTACACATGTGGGCCATCATCTCTGGCTCTTACGTGAGTTCTTGGGATCTGAACCCAAGGTCCTTCTGCCAGTTCAGCCAGCAGTTTAACTTCTGAGGCATCTCCCAAGCCCCAATAAACATTCCCCTGGTGAAGAAAATAAATGCAGGGGCCACGGAGCACATGTGTGGCTCCATGGAGCTCACGTGTGGCTTTCCAAGTTTGCACAGCTGGTGAGTAGAGAAAGCAGCCGATGAACTTAGTTTTTCTTTTAAACTTTAATTTTGTTTATTTTTAATTCTGAGATGTCACAGTACTCCTCAAAGCCACAAAACAAATCGAGAGCCAGCTTTGCCTGGCATCCTGGACCCCATGCAGAGTTTTGGCACTGGTTCCCACTGATGCCACCGGGTGTGAGGTGCCAAGTTCTGAGTCTGAGGGCGAAGGCAGCTGGGCAGCAGGTCTGGATTGTGACTGCTGTCCTCTTGCCAGCATCCTCGGCCCTGGCCGATGACCAGAATTACCTAAGGACTGGTTTGACATTCGCGTTATTGAGATCATCCTGGAAACTTATTAGAGTATGAACGCCCTAGACCCTGCTGGAGTTGCCAGATCTGGTGAATAGAAAGACGCGCAGGATCCTGGATGGCTCTATCGAGATTGTTCTGTACGAGCCCGCTCTTGCTAAATGGGATGTCAGTGAGATTACTAGCTCGCAGGAGGGAACAGTGGCAGAAAAATGACAATCAGGGTTACCCCAAGTTCTCACTGAGGCTGGGTAGACAGTGGTGCTGCTGGAAGTACTGGAAACAGATCAGCGAGTTTGGGGGGAAGAAAAATGTAGTAAGATCATTTTTGGAGTCATTAATACTTTCCTTTGGACACATGCATCCCATATGGAGTAATCTGTGAGGTCAGTGAGTTTTAGGCCTGGTATTTGGGGCCATGACCTGTGTGTCTGTTAAAGGGGTTAGGGCTGTGAACGCTGTGGTCAAGGATGGTCATAAGCAGTGATGTCTACAGTTGCTCCTGTCCTGATTGTGTGGGTCTCTCTCCATTCAGAGTAGAGCCCATATCATAGCTCTGTCCTGCCAATCTTCTTGTGGAGATGCTGCCCTGTGCTGGCTCACATTCTGTACTTCAGAGATCTAGGCGTGAAGTCATGGTTGCTACAGGTCTTGTTGCTGGGGCTGTGATCTGTGAGATCCCATCACACTGAAACCAGAGACAGCTGTCTACCCAAAGCAATAACCTGTATGGTATTCATATAGAAAAGTTCTCAAAAACTGGCCTAAAAAAGGACACACGGTGAGGATAATGAACTGGATTGTTTCCCAGACTCTAAAAATGCCGGGCAAGTTGATCTCGTCCCAATATATTCTGCGTCCTTATCTGCAATAGTATAATTGAAAGCGCTTTCTCAGCAAGTTATTCTGTGGGTTACATGAACACACATTTTGCACACATATATGTGTAGATTTGCAAATCTGTATGCTCATACACATAAACACACAAAGCTTGGAATAAGGTCTGACACACACAAGTACTTAATAGCTAATTCCTTTTGATCAAAGTTGTGGGCTGTTTTGTGGCCTGTAATTAATTAGTTGAAACCACATTTGTACTGATGACTGGAGCCTCCTACCGCTTTATCTTTTTTTAGGGTCTCTCCTACCCTCAAGGGAAAGAGGCTTAGGCTGGGAAAGAAACTACTGGCAAGTGTTTGTTCTCTTCTACTTGTGAAATGATTGCAAAATTACTTGCTTTTCTGTGCTGACAGCTTTCTTGTAGAACAAAACAAGCTTAGTGGATGTTGCTGTATCCATCCAGACTCCCTCCGAGATGCTAATAGTCCACTCTTAGGGCTGATGGTTCTCAGTTAATTCAGAAAATTCTCTGGGAATTTCCCCTGCCTTGCTCTGGGTTGCTATCTTTTTCTGGGAAGTCAGCATCTTACTGCTTGACAAAGGCAGAGGTAGAAAGGCCCAGATCTCTGGTCTGAGGATGGAAGACTTCTGACTGTTGTCTGAAGATGCCAGACAGATATTCAAGACTCAGAGATTCCTAGCACCGTAGCTTTCTGTTGCAGCCACCCTGTGGTTCAGCTTCTTCTTTCCCTTAGATATGTGATTGACATCTGCCATTCCCGAGACCCTGTCTCTAAGCAGATCTCAGAGAGTTCTGTGAGACTCACCAGAAAGGGCGCCATGATGCTTAGTACCAGAAAGGTTTCTGGAAACATGGTCTAGAGCATGGTCTGAGGCGGGCCATGCAGATGGGTGATGAAGACCACATTGCTAGGCAGGTGAGCATCGACAGACTTGGTGTGAAGCTGTGGCCTTGAGAAGGGACAGCGTGGTGTGCTGGAAGGAGGCGAGCTGGCAGGTGCAGCAGTTCAGGCTCTTGGGGCCAGAGATGCTCAGCACAAGGTCTTTGGCACCAGAAGACCACCTCTGGGCACACCAGTGCCTCGGAGAGGAGAAAAACAGAAAAACAATGACGTCCGGAGGATGATTGATTGCCAATGTGAGTCAGGCAGGGAGAAACCCAGAGGACCTCTGGCATCAAAAAGCGACTTTGATTTATTGAATGTGTAAACAGCGAACAGTCCTGGAGCTGGGAGAAACCTTGCCTCTCAGCACTGCTCAGTCTGCCCCATCAAGATTAGGGCATAGACTTGAAAAGCAGTGACATGCCACGTGTGGAATAAGGGGTTCTCTTGGGTAGATACATAGTGGGATTTCTTGGTTATACGGCAGTAGTTCAGGTTTAATATTTAAGAAACTTCCAGATTGATTTCTCGAGTGGCCCGCTGTGTGCTTCCCGGCCAGCAATGTGTGAGAGTTCCAGGTGTTGCGGTCCTTGCCAAGGGTTTCTGGCGGTGTTTATCCGCAGGCTTAGCCATCCCAGCTACTCTGCAGCATCCCTGCAGGTTCGGCCTGCAATCTCCCAGTGGTTAACGTTTTGAGGCTGTTTCACAGGTGCATTGGCTGTGCTGTGACTGGTTTTGGTGAAATACCTGTCCAAATAATTTGCCCATTTTAAAACTGTGATGTAGGTGGGTCTTCTATCTATCTGTTGCTTTTATTGGATAATTAATAAAGAAAACTGCTTGGCCTGATAGGTCAGAACATAGGTAGGTGGAGTAGAAAGAACAGAATGCTGGGAAGAAGGGAAGTGAGGCAGACGCCATAGCTCTCCTCTCCAAGATGGACGCAGGCTAAGATCCTTCCCGGTAAGACACCACCTCATGGTGCTACACAGATTACTAAATATGGGTTAAAGCAAGATATGAGAATTAGCCAATAAGAGGCTGAAACTAATGGGCCAGGCAGTGTTTAAAAGAATACAGTTTCCGTGTAATTATTTTGGGTAAAGCTAGCTGGCAGCGGCCGGGAGCTGGGAGGCAGGAAGAGGCCCACCGCTCCTCCTATAAAACTGGACTGTGAGGGCTGGAGAGATGGCTCAGAGGTTAAGAGCACTGACTGCTTTTCCAGAGGACTCAGGTACGATATCCAGCAACCATCTGTGGCTCACACAGCCCTCTGCAACTCCAGTTCCAGGAGATTTATAGCCCTCTTCTTATCTCCTTGGGCACTGCAAATGTGGTGTACAGAAATACCTGCAAGCGAAACACCTATACACATAAAAATTGCATTTCTGCCCTTTTCTACTGAAGTATAGGAGTTGTTCAGAATTTGCATTCTTTGCAAGAAGTGGGATTTTGGGACTGGTCAGATTTCTCAGCAGAGAAGTGTGCATGCCACTCCATGATGTAAGCCTCATGACCTGAGCTGGATTCCTGAAGCCCACATAAAGGTGGAAGGAAAAAACCAACTCCACACACGTGTCTTCTGACATCCACCTATGTCCTGTGGCATTGTGTCCCTCCCCTACAAGTACACACAATAAAAATAAAACAGACAAAGGAAGATATTCTTTTTGTTCTTTTTTTTTTTGTTTCTGAGTCAGGGTCTCATGTAGTTCAGGCTGGCCTGAACTACATAGCAGATGATTGACCTTGAACTCCTGATCCTTCTGGAATTCTAGGCATGTGCTACCATGACCAGTTCACGTCTCTCTCTCTCTCTCTCTCTCTCTCTCTCTCTCTCTCTCTCTCGATTTATTTATTATGTATATAGTGTTCTGTACTGCATGTATGTCTGCAGGTCAGAAGAGGGCACCAGATCTCATTATGGATAGTTGTGAGCCACCTTGTGGGTGCTGGGAATTGAACTCAGGACCTCTGGAAGAGCAGTCAATGCTCTTAACCACTGAGCCACCTCTCCAGCCCCAGGAACGTATTCTTTGAGGCTATTCTTTCTTGGTGGTTGTGGTAGTTTGGAAGAAGAAGAGTGGCACTGTGGCCTTGTTGAAGTAGGTGTGGCTTTGCTGAAGTAGGTGTGGTCTTCTTGGAGGATTTGTGTCACCGTGGAGATGAGCTTTGAGGTCTCTTTTGCTAAAACTTCCCTCTGTGTGACAGCCAGTCAACTTCCTGTTGCCTGTAAGATGTAGCACTCTCAACTCCAGCACTACATCTGCCTGCATGCCACCATGCTCCCGCCATGATGATAATGGGCTGAGCATCTGAAACTGTAAGCAAAACCCCTCAGCTAAATATTTTCATTATCAAGAGTTACCGTGGTCATGGTGTCTCTTCATAGCAATGAAAGCCTAAGATAGTGGTCAGCTAGCCTTTTCTTTATCTCCACACTGAATTTTGAAGAGCAAAGGTTTTATTTTGATGACACCCAGACAACCAATTGTTTTTCCTTTATGATTTTTTGACAGGGTCTTGGTATATACTTGAGGTTGGCTGGGAACTCAGGATGCTCTGGTCTTATCCCGTAGTCTCTAAAGATAGTCGGGTATCACAACACCCAGCCCGATCCATATGATTTGTTTCTAAGAAAACAAACCTATGGTCACAGAGGCCCCCCCCCCTTCTCTCTTAGCACCTCCAAGCCTTTCCCTGTCTCCTCCATGCCTCAGTCCTCCCAGCACTCATAACTGTCAGCTCTCCATGCTTTTCTTCACCGACCCTCTGCAGCATCCAGTGGGTGCTTCCTGCTGGGTTTTCCTTCTGTGGAGCTCATGCACTTACAGATTTTCTCTTCCTTCCTTTCCATAGCACTGTGTAGCTTCTCTCTCTCTCTCTCTCTCTCTCTCTCTCTCTCTCTCTCTCTCTCTCTCTCTCTCTCTCTCTCTCTGTTTCTCTCTCCCTCCCTCTCCAGCCAGCACTGGAAAGTGAACTTGCGGTATCACACACCACACACACACACACACACACACACACACACACACACACTATTTCAAAACTCTTCCACTGGACTGACTCCAAGCTTCTCTATGATTCCTTAATAATGGCTCAGAACAGAACATGGTTCTTTTTTATTAAGCCACAGCCTTGCCACAGCCTTGCCACTGTGCCCGACAGAGCTCAGGTCTGTGTCTTCAGCAACACCTCCCTCTAAACTGAGGTTTACCTATCTGTGCATCCAGTACTCATGTCTCCTCTTGTACATTTGCTGTCCCTCAGAGTGTTCCCTCACGGCAACCAGCTCGTTCCCTCTCTTTCTTCCCTCTCCGCACCCATCTCTCTCCTGGTGTGGCCACAAACCTTGAGTGGCATTAGATGCCTGGCTTTCTCTCATATTTGTTATTGAATCAGCCTGTGCATCCTTTGGGCTGGATTCAGACCGCACCCAGTGTCCACAGCTTTCTCATCATCTCTGCTGCTTTCCCTCTGCTCCTCCAGTGTGTGTTGTGTCTTCCTCTAGTCCGCAGTGAGCAGCGACCGTGCCACTTCTGTCTTGCCGCCACTGTTAGTGAACACAACGGTCAGATTAAACCTCGAAACACAGGTCATATGATGTCACTCTACACACCTGCTTTCTGTGAGTTTCCCCACATAATCACAGGAAAACCCAAAGGTCCTTACAAGTGCATCAAAGTCCTCTGCTGTCTGATGCCCCCCCACCCCCTCTCTGATCTCAGCTCTTTCCCCAGCTACGCTCTCTTCAGAATGACTTCCTAGTGTTTTTCCATTGTGCTAGGCACACTCCGGCCACATTTCCTCATCCCCCCAAAATGTCTCTTGGAATGTAAAATTGCACAGTTCCTTTGGAAAACAGTTTGACGAAATTCTTCCATATCCCATCCCCTACTGAGTCTAGAGTCGTGTGTGTGCTCATGTATGTGCTAGTGCGGGACTGAAACCCAGGCCTTGGCCCATGTCACTCCTCAGCCCTTCCCCACCTCTTCTGCCCCAACCCCTTCTTGACCCTCCACTTTTCTTCCTTCTCAGAGGTATCTTGTCCACCTCTCTACTTCAAGTCTTATCTCAGAAGACAGGCTGCCCGCGGCTATGCCCTGGACAGTCTGTTAAAGTCATGGTCTCCACAATTTCCTCTCCCCCCATTCTCATGGCCTTCTGACTCTATGCCCACTCGTCGTTTATAAGTTAATGCCTTCTCTGACACCTGGGCAGGTACTCGGTCATGCATTCATGAACAATAGCCAAATATTCTGAGAAAGGCGCCAGTGAGTAACTGCTGATGCCATGGAGTGCACCTATTCAAACCTGGATGGTACTGCGGACCACATACTTATGCTACATGGCATAGGTGATTAGAGTTTTTTCAGTTGTTTTTTTAAAGAGTCAAAATGCACATTTATGTCTATCTTAGTCAACAAGGGTCAGGAATTTCCCTTCCTTCCTTCCTTCCTTCCTTCCTTCCTTCCTTCCTTCCTTCCTCCCTTCCTCCCTCCCTCCTTCCCTTCTTCCTTCCTTCTTTACTCCCTCCTTTTCTCCCTCCCTCCTTCCTTCCTTCCTTCCTTCCTTCCTTCCTTCCTTCCTTCCTCCCTCCCTCCCTCTCTCCCTCCCTCCTTCCTTTTTTCCTTCCTTTTTTTTAATCAACACAATTCTTTTATCGACTCTTTGGGAATTTCACATCATGCATCCTAATTGCTCCCATTCCCCAGTCCTTTCATGTCTGCCCTCTACCTTGTAGTCTCCCCGCTAAAGTAAAATAAAAAAGAAAAATAATTAAAAACAGAAACAAATAAACCAATAAGCCCACAAGAACAACAACACTTTGCTCCTCCATCTTTCCTGCTTCCTCTTCACATAGTCGTTTCCTGTAGTGGCCTCGGGAGCTGCAGTGTGTCACACAGCAGACAACAGCTTTACTTGCAAATGTTCAGTGCCACGAGTTGTTGGTCTGGGTCAAGGCCCCTGGCTTCTGATATGCCATCAATGCTGGACGCTCACTGAAACTTCTCTCTGTATCCTGCTTTTGCCTGGAGTCATGGAGATACTGAGGATGTGATTCCACAGGACCAGTCCCTTCATGTGCTCCAGCAGGCCGTAGATGGGGTAGATGTTGGGGTGGACCATCTCAAAGTCCTGGATGTGGGCCTGGGTGTTAATTGGGTTGGTCATTCTGGACCTCCACTGCGACTGTCCCCCTTAGGTGAGGATCATGGCCAGCTCTCCCAAGTCCAGGGCATCCGGGACAACTCTCCTGAGTGCAGGGTAAGGTGCGGGGCTGGCTTTCCTATTGCAGCAGCCCCCAATGGGGGTGGTTCTCCCAGGGCTGTTGAGGGTTGGGACCAGCTCTCCTACACCCACACCGCTGGGCCAGTTCTCAAGGTGGGAAGGGTGTAGCCCCCCCCCCTGAGGCAACGGTCAGGATTTTCACTCATTGTCTTCCTCTTCTAGCCTTAGCTCACTGGAAGATTTTGGCAAAAGTGCACAGCTTTCTTTTGGAATTCTCCTGAAGCATCTTCCGGAGGCTCTTTTACAGGTAAGTTTCATCTTAATTAATTTGGTTCTATGGACTCAGGACTGCAGTCTGTGCATGCTTAGGCAAGTGCTATAATGTTAAGCCGCACCTCTTGCTTATGTTTTTCTTTTTAAAAGGAGTATGAGTACACTCTCGGATGACAAAGTGTGCAGCATAGTCAACATTCAGCCAGCGACGGAGTCATTTCTCATCGTAGCCAAGGACTATGTGACCTGCACCGCTGTGTGTGGCCAGAAGCACAGCGTCTGTTGACACAGGCTTCACCACAAACCCACCAGCCACAGGGTAGATTGAGATGCTTCCATCATGGCGACAGTGTGCAAGAATTCTCTTGGCCGTCTTGTAAATCTTCTGGGGCCGCTGTGTGTGCAGAGCGTTGCCGAGGAAACATTGCTGTGCTATGCATGACTTTATTTTTGTAGCTCACTGGTGAAATCTAAGCATTTAGAACAGTTCCTAGCTCCCAGAGGATGCTGAAGGAATGAACAGGTCAGCAAGTCTCCACAGAGTGTTTCTGCTCCCTTTTCTATTAGTATCAGACTCATAGGACAGTGTCCCAGCTCCCCCGCTGGTCCCTTGCTCTACTGTCATACATTTTATGCTACCTGTGCTGTAAGTGCCACACCACATTGTGTTATTTATTAATACTAATAAAACCGTATATACTATTATAGTTTTGGATCCTCTTCATCCGTTTGAGTGGATCCAGATTTCTGTGTGGTGGTGTCAGTTTCTTTCTGCCTCACAAATTCCCTTAGTGCCTCATATAGTTCAGTGAGATGAGTTCCAGAGAGAAAGGTCAGATGTTCAGAGATGAGACGATGATGTGGCGAATACAGTGGGTAGAATCTGTGCAGGCTGGACATGGCAGGTGGAAAGATTGTGACTGAACAGACGGAGGTAATCTTAAGTGCACTCCCAAGAAGAAAATAGAAATATGGAATGAACAAAGGATGGGGGAATCAAAATATTTTTGAGAAATAATAACTGAAAAATTTCCAATTTGGACAGAACTATAAATCTGTGTATTGAAGATGCTTGACAGAGAAAGCGCCATGCAGCGGGGGTGCCTCCTGTAGTGAGGCTTTGAGGTCAGAGAACAACCAGCCATGGATAGAGACATCATAATCTAACTGGGTGCTCACAACAGCCAGTGAAACTGGCTGGGGAAGTTGAGGGAGATGCTGGAGTTCCTGACTGTGCTTTCTCTCCAAGGCTACGTTCCTCAGGGCTGATCTTCTTGCTTCTCTTCCCACTGGGTACATCATATCACTGGTTGAACAACAGTAGCATCTGCTGGAATGGTTCACTGTCAAGCTATTCTAAGGACACAGTGGTTTTACTCTTGGGTTCTTTTGCCTTCTGCATCACAGAGTTGGACCAGCATGCCAGACAAGGGGCCTCGGAAGGCACTCTGAGACAGATATTCTAGGGTCTGAAATGGGGATGGACACAGCTTGGTGTCCAGAGACAACTTCTTAAGGAGCTCAAATGGCATATGGTGATTTACCAATATAAAGTTCATTACAGTGTCTCTGTTTTTGTCAGTTCTGGGTCCATGCTGATTGGTTGAGTTTTCTATCATTATAGTGTGCTTCTTTGCCTGTTGGATGCCAGGACTGTGAATTTCACTCTACGAGATGCTGTATATCTTTGCATTTCTGTAAACTTTTTTATTACATGTTTTGTTTTATTACATTTTAAACTTTTAGTGGTGATGGATTTGAACTTAGTGCTCTACCAAAGAGTATCATCATCATCATCATCATCATCATTATTTATCACATTGTCTTAGTTAGGCTTTTACTGCTGTGAGGATACACCATTGATATGGGATTCCCCGCTGTATGCTGTGATTACCATTAATGAATAAAGAAAGCTGGCTTGGGCCTGTGCAGGGCAGAATAGAGGTAGGTGGGGAAAACTAATCTGAATGCTGGGAGAAAGAAGGCAGAGTCAGTGAGATGCCACGTAGCTGCCAGAGGGGAAAGACACGAGATATGGGATGGACCCTTGCCAGTAAGCCACAGCCATGTGGCGATACACAGACTAATAAAAATGGGTTAAATTCAGATGTAAGAGCTAGACAATAAGAATATAGAGCTACAGCTATGTTCATAGCAGCTTTGTTTGCCATAGCCAGAACTGGAAACAACCTAGATGCCCCTTGACCAAAGAATGGATAAGGAAAATGTACATTTACACAATGGAGTACTACACAGCAGAAAAAAAAAAACGACATCTTGAATTTTCAGGAAAATGGATGGATCTAGAAAACATTATTTTGAGTGAGGTAACCCAGACACAGAAAGACAATTATCATATGTACTCACTCATAAGTGGTTTTTAAACATAAAACAAAGAAAACCAGCCTACAAATCACAATCCCAGAGAATTTAGACAACAATGCGGATCCTAAGAGAGATGTACATAGATCTAATCTACATGGGAAATAGAAAAAGACAAGATCTCCTGAGTAAATTGGGAGCATGGGGACCTTGGGAGAGGGTTGAAAGGGAGTAGAGAGGCAGGGAGGGGAGCAGAGAAAAATGTAGAGCTCAATAAAAATCAATAAGAAAAAAATTTAGAGCTAATAGGCCAAGCAGTGATTTAATTAATACAGTTTCTGTGTGGTTATTTCAAGCCTGGGCAGCCGGGAACAAACAAGTGGTCTCCCTACTGCACACCATGACCACAGCAACTCTTACAAGAAAAACATTCAACCAAGGGCGCTGGCTTACAGTTTCAGATGTTCAGTCCATTATCCTCATGGCGGGAGCGTGGTGATGTGGAGGCTGATGTGGTGCAGGAGGAGCTGAGTGCCCTACATCATGCAGGTACAGGATGTTGAACTAACACACTTGGCAGTATCCTGAGCATAAGAAACCTCGAAGCCTGCTCCCACAGTGACACACTTCCTCTAACAAGGCCATAACCACTCCAACAAAGTCACACCTCCAAAAAGTGTCCCTCCCTATGTGATTATGAGGGCCAATACAGTCAAACTACCATGACATTTGTGTATGTGTATGGATGGATGTATGCATGCATGTGTGTGTGTTTGGATGCGTGTATGGGTATGTGTGTGAGGATGTGTGTGTGTGTGCGCACGCACACGTGCGTGCCATGGCTTGTGTGTGGGTGTCCGATGACAACTGTGAGTGTTGGTCCGTCTACCATGTGGGTTCTTGGGATCTCACTCAAGTAACCATCTCACTCGTCCTCCTATCAATACGTTTGACTTTTGTTCAGGGAGCAATTCAACTACTTTGAATCCGTGGGATACTTTTACATCTTGCTTTGATGTAGCTTTTAGGTGGGGCAGAGCTGGGTTTAAAGGTGGGTTAATGATCTCCACTACGGAAGAACGTCTTTATGAGTGCTATACCAGCCTTCCTGAAGCCAGAGCCGAGAGCTTTTCCCAGTCTGTCTTTGGAACCATCTGGGTTAAGTTTCTTATTTCTGTGATAAAACATGACGACCAAAAGCAACTTGGGGAGGAAAGTGATCATTTCATCTTACAGCCCTCCGGGCTCGCTTCATCACTGAGTGAAGTAAGGGTAGGAACACAAGAGAGTGACTTAGTGGCGGAAACTGAGGCAGAGGCCATGGGAGCGTGCTGCGCACTGCCTTGCTCCCCACAGCTTGCCCAGTTTGCTTTCTTACAGTATCCGGGATCACCAGCCCAGGAATTGCACTGCCCACAGTGGGCTGGGCCTTCCCGCATTATTTATTAATCAAGAAATTGACCTACGAACTTACCTGCAGACCAATCTGGTAGGGGCATTTTCTTAACCGAGGTTCCCTCTTCACAGATGATTCAGCTCGTGTTGTGTTGACACATAACTAGCTGGTACAAAGGCACACTGCTGCTCTTGGTGGCATACACAATGCCACTCGTATCCTCACATGCAAGCTGGAGCTTCAAGGGATCCTTTTTGGAGCTCTGATCAGTTTGTTTGTCTTAAAAATCCTGTGGTCTTTGGAATCTGCTTCTTTGTTCCTTAAGTTGGGGAGCAAAGTATATATTGCCTATGGCTGGAGAGTCACCACAGAGGTGTGGACTCCCTATGGCTGGAGAGGCACCACGCAAGCCACTTGTTACCCCACTTATAAAGATTACCATCTTGAAAACTCTTATTTTAGACATTTTGTCCAGCTGGGCAGTGGTGGCACACGCCTTTAATTCCAGCACTCCAGAAGCAGAGGTAGGCAGATCTCTGTGAGTTTAAGGCCAGGCTGGTGTATAAATTGAGTTCCAAGACAGGCTCCAAAGCTATACAGAAAAATCCTCTCTTGAAAAATAAACAACAACAACAACAACAACAACAACAACAAAAGTTATTTTGTTCATTCCTTTTTTTGGTCCAGAGGGTAGCCTCTAGTTCTTCCTACTTGGTTAGAAGCAAGAGCCCACTTACAAAAAGCGGATGATGCTGGCGATGATTACATAGGGACAGAGATGTGCTAATGGCTATAAAACATACAGTCCAGAGCCTGTTAGACAGTGCATGCTGTACTAACATGGGGCGCCGCTACTGCAGCCACATGTTTCACTCCTGATACGTGACTGCTGCTAGCGGTCATCTCAGAGGTGTAATGTGTACGCCAACGTGAACACCTGGTTAGTTGGGCCTCCGAGTAATGAGTACTCAGCCAGCATTGCTTCTTCCTAGTCTGTGACCACCACACTGGTCTAGGATCACTGAAGCAGTGGGTAGTATCACAGTCTTGTTAATAATACTGGTCTAAATCAATCTCCCAGCCACGTGAGTACTGACTAGGGAGTCACTGCTTCGTGTGGTCATGACCCCTGCTTTGGTTTCGGAGGGTGTTTTCCCCTGAAACTTGTGGAACGCAGTTGGGAATTTAGCATCTCTCTTTCCTGCTCTCCTCTATACAAGTTACTCTTTCCTTTCGTCCCAGGGATCTCATGACTTCTGAGAGGTGAGAGGAAAGCTGGAAGGAAGGGAGCCAAGTGTCTACCAAGACCCCATGGCATAGCAAACTGCTTCGTGCTTTGTGGAAATTCTTAAGCCTTAGTTCTGTCAACTAAATTGCTGACACAGCATTCATATTTGCAGTGTTCTTACGAATGTGAATTTCAGACCCGTTAAGCTCTTTGGATGCTTTTTAGAATGGCCTCTAGTTCATAAAACTTCCCCAATGTTGTCTTCTTCACCAGGTTCTTACGTCATGGGTAGTATCATTTCTTCCACTTTACAGACACATGGGACGGCTGATGGAGCCAGTATCAGATCCACAGTGGCTGACACGCCGTCTGTTCGATGTCATGGCCTCATTCTTCCATTGGGGATTGACTGAGGCCCTCCTGTGATCTAGGCCTAAGGAATACAGGTCTCTCAGAAAACAGAACACACAGGTAGACAGACAAATTTATAAGGACAGTAAAACATCACAAGCCTATCAATAAACTTTATGTGGAAGGAACTAATTTCACATGCCTCTGAGAGAGGACGCTGTCATTAGACATGTTTCTTGACTGAAGCACGAGCAGCGTTTGCCCAAAGCAAAGGGCAGGGGCATGCGTTCTGGGCAGAGGGAATAGCGTGGATCCAGGCCAGGAAACATAAAATTGCCAGATGACCAGAAGGGAATGCAAATGCCAGTAGCCTGAGAAAGTGGTCTGCAGAAGGTGATGGAGGAGAGTTATCGGGACGCAGCCCTGCCGCTTCCTTCTACAAGAAGGAAGTTCTTGGTGCCAAGAAAGAGATGGAGTTTGTAGGTCGTAGGGAGCCACTGAAGGCTTTAAACTGGAAACTACCTAAGTCAGGTTGCAGCATTGTAAAAGCAGAACCAACTGCCATCGCGCATGAACCCATCCCTGTCCCACAACCTGCTGGCATTTGTCCTTCTGGCTTCCGTACTCCCTCCCACATACTCTGTTATTCAGATTCAGGACTCCTTCCCACTCAGGCTCCAGGAGTGCCACAATGGTTACCAACCGGCTTAAGTGCCTCCGCTGTAGCCATAATTTTATGCGTCCCTGCCTGTTACCCCTCTTTCACCCTAAAGAAGGCCCTCTACCTCCAGTTTTCTCCAGGCATTCCTAGCCACGACAGACTTTCTTGTTCCTGGATTTCTCATGGTACCGGACTATACATGCCCCTGGTTTTCCTTCTTAAAGCACAACACGGTAGGGCTGGTGCAAGCCAGAGACACCCACAGGTGAAGCAAACTGACTTGGGAAGTGTGGGCATTTGTGGGGGTCACAGCTTCAGGGCTGGTTTGACCAAGTGACTTCAGGTCTGTTTCCGCTCTCTCTCCTCTTCATTGCTCAGGACTCTGGCTATCATGCACAACTCAACTCACTAAACAATTGTCTCCTCCTTTCCTCTAGCCCCTGTCAACCACCATCCCTGCAGATGTGACTTCTCCACGGGTCTCACGGAAGTGTCATCATTCAATGTTTGCTCTACGGTGGCAGGCTTGGGTTACTTAGCGCAGGGTCCTCAGGGTTCATCGTGATGTAGCTCTTGCCAGCAAACCTTACCTTTGTAGGTCTGAATAGTACCCCACTGTGCACACACTGCCTTGTGTGTGTCCACTCACCTGCTGACAGACACTGCCACGTACCTTGTGCTGCTCCCATACGGGTTCAGGAGATGTCACCCGATTCCTGCAGCGGTTACCCCACAGGGTTCCCGTCACTTGTGGGTTCAGTCCTGAAGTTTCTTTTCTTCTTCACAATGTCCCAGGTTTCCCCTCTCCACACTGTGGCATCTGAGGGCGGTGGACATTCCCAGCAGTGATGAGCATGTGGCTAGCCCTTGGCCATTGACTGTGGCAGAGTTTGCCAGGAGGGTGGAAGCGCACCCAGGCCACCTTCGTGCTGTTTATGGCTTTGGTTGTCGTCACTACGAAGTACAATTGCTATATGAAGCAGGGATTGTCTGGTGGTGGGGGTGCTCAGAGGGCCGTGACTACTGGTGGCCATGAACCTGCACTCTGAATATTGGGATGCTTAAAAAATACTTATTAAGACATATTAGAGATATAATAAACTGCCCACATTTAAAAATCTGTTACGCTTTGATGGACAAGAGTCCTAGGAAAGCCATTTTGACTGACCTTCAGTTTGAACTATGTCTCAATGTTTCCTGAAGCGTGCTCATAATTGCCTCCTGCACATCTGTATTATTTTAGGATTTATTTCATGATGTTGCCTATTACTCACGCTATCTACCACCATCCTCTTCAAAGAGAATGTCTCCTCATTTTACACATTAGGGGCTGTGCTAGAGGATGCTGCTCCAGGGCGGAAGAAATCCATCCTGTGAAAAGTGGCTCTGGACCTACAGCCAGGGGTTGTTTTTCCATCGGTGGGTGGAAAGAGACGGTTTCATTCCTCGGTTGGGGCTCACATCCAGAGCTTTGTCTCTGTTAACCCAGTTCCCTTGTCTGACACTGACCAGGCCACCACCATGGCCAGAACACCTAGCTGCAGGCCATCCCTCACGTATATACGGAGTAATAAGGCTGGAACATGTCCAGGGACTGGAGGAAGGGCGCCTGTGCCCAGCATCTATTACCTCTGCTGCCAGGCTTGACTCTGTCTTCCTGTGGCAGTGGTGACCCTGTTGGGTTGGTTGGTTTGGGCAAATGGTATACTTTTTGAAGAGGAAAATCGTCTTGTACTTCAGGGATCTAAAGGAGACATGTATTTACAACTGGGCCTCCATGGCTAGAGCCAGCCTTCTGGACCCCAGACATGGAGTCATAAGCAGGAAGACTGTTACAGCAAGGTAAGCTCAGAGATCAAGGCTTTGAACCCTAGTGGAGCATCAGTAGCCTCAGGATCAGTGCCTGCTCCCTTGCCCCCTCCTTCCTCTCCCTCCTCTCCTCTGTCTCCTTGTGTCCCACCCCTGATCTTGTTTCATTGGTCTGGATGGGACCTGGGCACCTGAACTCTAGGTGTTTTTGGCTTTCTGTGAGGCAAAAACTGGCATAAAGACTCTGGTCTTTAATAATCCCAGGTGACACGGCATTTTTACTGACACGCGCATGGAGAGACCATTCCCTGAGTTCAGAAGTCTGTCTTCCTGATGGGTTTGTCTCCTGGCTCATCTAGGGTTTGGAGCAGTTCACTCAGGATCGTTCAGAAGAGAGTCATCTTGCTTTCACACACGGCTTTCTCTTATTAACTGTACAGCAAAGGCACTGTTTTCCAGACGGCGAGGCTTTTATTCACAGCTTTTCCTCCGTCACGAGAGAGGACATCTTGGCCAGATGCCTCTAGCCTCTGAGAAGGATTTGCACTCCAGTCCTTGGAGAGGTTGCTTTCCCTGGACCGCAGCCTCGGCCTTGGGGCCATGGAGCCAAAACCTTTCTGGAAAAGCCCAGGCTGTACGCCATGAACACCTTTCTATGATCGCTCGGATGATTCAAGTCCTGCTGAAAAAGACAGCATCGATACAGGGTTGCAGGTCTGTGTTCAAACATAAAACATGAAGGTCTGGCTCTTTCAGATGCAGAATGGATGGGCCTATGGCCCCTCAGTCCCCTTGACTATATCACCACCTGCTCTTTGAAAGTGTCAAGGTCATAATAAAGACATTATAGCAACAGTCCCAGCCCTATAAAGGGAGCATGGAACCCCAATATGAATAAAGATCAGGTGTGACAGGTCCCTGGCCCAGATAATGACATCAGGATCTGTTGCCAGGTTGGTACTCTCTTGCCTGTCTCTTGATTCCTCCAGTGACGGACTTCAGAGCCACCCCATAGTGGTTCAGGAACCCCCCTTCTCTGCTCCTAGGTGGGGCAGGAGGATCTGCTCAGTCTCAGTGTCCTTGGCAACGGAACACTTTTTTTTCCTTTCCACTCCTTCTTTCATTCTTTCACCCTTTCCTACTTCCTCCCCTCTTCCTTCACCTTTTTGTCTGGGACAGACCTGGTTATGTAGCCCAGGCTGGCCTCAGATCTGTAGTCTGCCTGTCTGGACATCCCTGGTGGCAGGGTCACAAGTGAGCACCCCCACGCCTGGCAAGGTATGTGCCATCACAGCTCTGTCTTTCCTTTGAGAATAAGATGTCCTTGGCCTGGAGATACCCAGGCCCCTTCAGCCCCCTCCTCAGCATCTCCTCCTGCTTGGGTAAGGATATCGTCTCCCAGTAAACACAGTGTGACAGGGGCCAGGGTAGGTCTTGTCTTCTGAGTCACTTCTTTATTCCTGGACTTCCTGAAGGTTGGCTACAAATAGTAACAGGCCCTACACACCCGGTGTGAGGGTGGTGTGCCTTTCACAGTGGTCTGGGCTTAGTCACCCCGACTCAGGCCTCAGAGGGAGCCTTACCTTAGCTTTATAAGGCTCCGGGCAGGCCAGTCTTTCTTTATCAGTGTTTTCCTAGGCTACAGAGAAAGAGGCTCTATCCCGTTTCCCACCCTCCAACAGCAGGGGCTTTGGCTTCCTTAGCTGTTTCAGGCTGTTCTTGTTTTAGCCGGAGGGGCTTGTGTGTTTGATCTTCATCAGGTCTCCCGCTGGAGAGACCCAAACAAGCCAAGTCAAAACTATCAACAGGAAAAGTGTCTTAGGTCAAGAATGCAGCCAGAATAGCTCCAAGCCTGTTGATCTGACTCAGACCTTCTGGGGAGACCTTTACCTGAGTGAGACCATGAGGGGATGTTGTCCCCAGACACTCTGCCCTCTGCTCCCTCTGCAAGGCCTTGACAGCGAAAGAGGCCTCCAGGGACAAGAGGCGTCCGGGTTAGTGGTGACAGCAGCCTGGCACCCAAGTGCTGAGACCTGGGACCCCAGCTGCGATCCTGCTGTGCCACCCGGCAGCACTGCAGTAAAGAGACATGCTTTGATCAAATGAATTGCCATGTTTTGTGGACATAATCAGGAATTTCAGCAGAAAAGTACTTTCTGGTACTTAAAATTATTTTTATTTTATGAGTATGAGTGTTTTGCCTGTATATATATACATATATATATATGTATATATATATGTATATATACATATATATATATGTATATATATATGTATATATATGTATGTATATGTCTGTGTAAATGCCTGTATATATGTCTGAGTACTGAGCACATGCCTAGTGCCCAGAAAGGCCAGGAGAGGGCATCAAATTCCATGGGACTAGTATATGGTAAAACGCTGTGGGAAGTTCCCCGAGGGGCACATCGGGCAACAGCAGGTGGTTTGGAGCAGCGGTGGATAGGAGACCACAGCAGGTCATGAGGGCAGCTGCTCCCACTAGGAGCAGTGACAGGTGAGAGACAGAGATGGATAGACATGCCATGCAGAAAAAGTAGGTATTTATTTAGTGGGTTATAGAAGGGAAGGGGAAAGAAGGAAGAAGACAGAGAGGCACAGGAAAGTGGAGGGGGGGGAGAAGAGAGAAGGGGAGAGAGACAGAAAGAGAGAGAGAGAGAGAGAGAGAGAGAGAGAGAGAGAGAGAGAGAGAGAGAAAGAGAGAGAGAGAGAGGTTACCTCTTTGGGAGAGAGACAGAAAGGAGGGAAGAGCCACTTGCCTCAGTGGATGGGGGAGGTAGTGGGTGGGGCTTGTCTCTTAAAAGGACAGGACAGACCATTACAACTAGAGTTAGAGATGGTTGTGAGTTGTCATGTGGATGCTGGGAATTGAACCCAAGTCCTCTGGAAGAGCAGCCATTGCTCTTAACTGTTGAGCCATCTCTCCAGCACCTACTTCCTGGTATTTAAAAGCATCTGACTATTTGGCTCAGGCTATAGCTCAGTGGTAGATCACGTTGCTGTGCATGAGCCCCTCCCCCCAGGCCCTGCATTTAACGTGGAGCATTCTCTTCCTGTGATTTCTGTTATTCAGCTCTCTGTTCTGAGAGAGGTTCCCTCTTTCTTGCTCCCTCATGCCCGCCCCCTTCTTTGATAAGTATTTAGAATTTTGACATAATTTCTCTACTTCTTTGCCTAATGATGGAAGCTGAAGAGAGGTGCATAATACATATTCTCTCCCCCTTCCCATCACCGGTCTCAAAGTTTCTTTCCTTAAATATGGCAAAATTGCACAGGTCCTCTATTGAACCAATTTATTTATTTTCTGATTTATTCTCTGTCCAGTGACCAAACTAGTTCCAAGAGTGACCTGCCACATGCAAATAGCTCTCTCAGACTGTGAAAAAGGACCACTCTATGGGAAGACACAGACACATACAGACACAGACACACAGCACACACAGTCTCTCTCTCTCTCTCTCTCTCTCTCTCTCTCTCTCTCTCTCTCTCTCTCTCTCTCTCTTTCTCTTTCTCTCTTTTTGAGACAGGGTTTCTCTGTGTAGCTCTAGCTGTCCTGGAACTTGCTCTGTAGACCAGGCTGGCCTAGAATTTAGAGATCCACCTGCCAAGTGCTGGGGTTAAAGGGGTCTGCCACCACCCCTGGCATGTGGAGGACTGCCTTTCACAGGTGAGGCTTTGAATCTGTAGCTGCAGGTGCTCTTCCAAAAAGCATCAAAAGGGAGAGAGAACAACCTGTTGGTGTATTCAGAGAGAGGAGAAACAACACACTTGTAAGGATATGAAAGCAGTCAGTACTGCTCAATATGCTTGCATTGAACTTCCGCACCCTGCCCTGTTCGTGCCTTTTCATTAAGCCATGGAACTCACTTGAGTCTTGGGATAGAGTCACTGTTCTCTCTCTGCGATTTCTTCTGTTTGTTCCACCCATTTCTTGTCACCAGTTCTCCCATTTTTTAGATATTTTTCTCCAAATGATAACTTTTCAAAATTAATTTTTTTTGTTTTTTAGTTTTCTAATTGTCTGACTTTTATTTTGATTTAGCTATTCAGTTGTGTTATGTTGATTATACTGCTTTCCCACTTATTATACTTTTATTTGCAGGTTGTGTTTTTGTTTTTGTTTTTTGAGACAGAGTTTCTCTGTGTAGCTCTGGTTGTCCTGGAACTCACTCTCTAGACCAGGCTGGCCTTGAACTCAGAACTCAGAGATCTGCACTGCCTGCCCCACCCCAGTGCTGGGATTAAAAGTGTGCACCACTCCTGCTGGGCATATCTTATTGTTCATGTATGCGTGTTTTGCCTGCATGTATTTGTGTGTATCATGTACAGGCAGCGAAGCCACTGGAGGTGGAGTTACAGATGTAGGTGCTGGGACTTGAACCTGGGTCCTTTGGAAGAGCAGTCAGAGCTCTTAACTGCTGAACCATCTCTCTATCCTCTTTATTTGCAGTTTCTAAATTAAAATAAAATCATTTCCCCATTTCTTCCCTCTCTCTAACCCCTCCTATGTCACTGGCTCCCTCTTGAACTCATGGCTTCTTTTTCTTTATTATTGTTATGTATCTATGCATAGATATATAAATACAACCTGCTGAGTCCATTTAGTATTGCTTGTATGTATGTTTTTAGGGATGGTCACTTCGTATTGGATAACCAAAACAAGGGGCTGATCTCCGGGTAAGACTAACTCTCCCTCTTTCAACAGTTGTTAATGACCCGCAGCTCTTCAGCGACACGTGGGCCCCATGAGAATGAGACTTCCTGTTCCACATTTGCATGTCTAGAGGTGGTGGGATGTGGTGACTGTGGTTGTTGAAATGAAAATGGCCTCATAGGCTCATAAGGAGCGGCACTGTTTGAAAGGATTAGAAAGTGTGTGGCCTTGTAGGAGTACGTGTGGCATTGTTGGAGGAAGTAGTCACTAGGGTGGGCTTTGAGGTTTCAGATGTCCAGGTAAGGCCTAGAATCTTTTGATTTTCCTGCTGCCTTTGGATCCAGATGTGTAGAACTCTCAGCTACTGTGTCTGCCTGCATGCTGCCATGCTCCGTGTCATGAGGAGAATGGACCAAACCTCTGGACTGTAAGCCAGCCCCAATTAAATGTTTTCCTTTGTAAGAGTTGCTGTGGTCATGATGTCTCTTTCCAACAATAGGACACTGACTAGGACAGTAACTCAGCACTCAGGTAGAGGCAAGTGGATCTCTGTGAGTTTTAGACCAGCCTGGTCTACATAATGAGTTCCCAGACAGCCAGGGCTCTATAGAGAGACTCTTTGAAAAAACCAATTCCCTACTAAAACAACAAATGACCCCACCACTAACTATAATAAAACAAACAAAAGAGTCTATTGGTGTTACCATTAATTCATTCTTGTTTTGGAAGCCACACTGATGAGGCTTCATGGATGAAACTTCCCTCGTATTTACATTTGCTACAGATATTCAATACCATGCTGTTCCCTCTGAGACCAGCTTATCTGTTTGGAAAGTTCTTTGGATTGATAATCACTGCTTGGCAAATACGTTTTCAGGAGCACAAGTAGCACTAGTATTTTGTCACAAATCATAGCTATTAGCAGTATAGACAATATTTCTTAGCCTCACTTTTTGATGAGAATTCTATTTTGATATCAAAATTTGCCTCATTTAAGTTTATCACTTTTAATACTATCTTATTTTGAATCTTTTTGCTTAGTTGTGTCTACAGTAAGGGTAGATTTTTTGTTGTTGTTTGTTGTGGAAATTACCTTAACTAGGTAAAGATGAGTTACATTTGCTTATGCTGTGTAATATTACTTTAACTGTGTAAAGATGTGTTGCATTTGTTTCACCTTGCCTGCCTAAGGTACCTGATTGGTCTGATAAAAAGCTGATCAGCCAATAGGAAAGGGATAGGCAGGGCTGGCAGGCAGAGAGGATAAATAGGAGAGAAGTAGAAAAAAGGAGGAGAAGAGAATAAGGGAGAAAGAGAGGGATACACTGTGGGCAAAAAGCCAGGCAACCACCAGCCAACCTGCACAAGAAGCAGTGAAAGTAAAATATACAGAAGGAAAGAAAAGTAAAAAGTCCCGAGGCAAAAGGTAGATAAAGAGAAATAGGTCAATTTAAGTTAAAAGAGCTAGCCAGAAACGAGCCTAAGCTAGACTGATCATTCATAACTAATATGAAGTCTCCGTGTCATGATTTGGGAGCTGGTTGGTGGCCCAAAAGAAAAAGCCCAGTACAGTTGTCGTTACTGTATCAGATGCTTGTTACTTTCAAGTGATATCCTTGTACTCTCAGCTAATAGCAAGAAGCAGCCAGCAGCCTCCTAGTTATCCTTCCCCCCTCCCTTTACCTTTAGTAAAGCATCTGCTGATTTGTTTTACTTTCTTTGAATATTGAACGGTTTGCGTACAGAGTTTGACAGTTGTGGGTGCTCATCCATCTGAAAAACTGACTTGTGATATTTTCTCGTCTGTGTTTTATGCTATCTTATAGTGCTACAGGTGAGAAGCAGGAATGTGTGCTTTTCTGCAGGTGAGATGTAGGAGTTTGTGCATTGCTGTAGGTGAGATGCAGAAACGTATGCTTTTCTGCAGATGAGATGTAGGAACATGTGCATTGCTGTGGGTGAGATGCAGGAACATGTGCTTTGTTGCAGGTGAGATGCAGGAGCGTGTGCATTGCTGTGGGTGAGATGCAGGATCGTGTGCATTGCTGTGGGTGAGATGCAGGATCGTGTGCATTGCTGTGGGTGAGATGCAGGAGTGTGTGCATCTGGGGAAAGGTGCCACCACAGAGCCACATCATCAAGGTCTTGTCTTCTTTTAAAAAGTGATTAATTAATTAGTGTTATGTGTGTCTGTGCATGCACACGCTCAATGTACCCTGGAGGATGTGGGGAGACCAGAGAACAACTTTAGGGCGTTGGTTTTCTTCACTATGTGGGCCTCAGGGACTGAGCTCAGGAGGCCAGCTTGGCGACAATCACCTGAATGCAGGGAATTATCATGCTGGTCCCCTTTACTACTAATTTATCCGTTGCATCCTCCATGCACCTTGCTCTAAAGTGAGTTACACACACACACACACACACACACACACACACACACACACACACACGGGTCATTTTCTAGCCCCTCTCTTCTGTTATGTTGTTCTTTGGGGGTGTTTATGCCAGTTAAACAGTTTTGATTATAATAACTTGCGAATTGGGACTTTATTTTGGCTTTGTCTTAGCATTTATTTCTGTATGAAGATCGCCTTCAGCCTTTATATTTAATGGTTGGTTTTGCTGTATATAAAGTTATTGGCTTCCTTCCTGCCTTTGGGTATCTTAAGTCATTCTGTTGTCATTGGCACAGAGGGCTGCTGTCTATATGTCTGGTATCTGATCTTTCTTTTTCCTTTTAAATGACTTGGTGTTTTTACTTAAATAATAACATAAGTAGCTGAGCAGTGGCAGTGCACACCTTTAATCCCAGCACTTGGCAGAGTGCATGCAGATCTCTGAGCCTGAGGCCAGCCTGGTCTATAGAGTGAGTTCCGTGACAGCCAGGCATACAGAGAAACCCTGCCATTAAAAACTAAAAAATAAAACCAAACAACAAACATAGCTAAAAATAGCTCCTGCTCCTTTTCCATTTTCATCTATGGTTCCCGGATTGTCTGGCACAGCTTAATTGGCACAGCCTCGCCAGTGGTCGGTGTTGGTGTCTCATGCCGGCCGGGTAGCCCAGGTGCTTTGTTGGCGTGTATTTATAATTTGAGTTCATAAAAACACGCCACTGCCTGGCTGTCTTAGATCCTGGCTGTGGGTGCTTTGTCTACAAGGGAGGGCCCTGGGAAGGATTCACCTGTGCACAGGTCATTCTGCCTGTTTTCACAGAGTGCTTTCACTAGGCATGGCCAATTTCAGGTACGAGTTTTGTTGGCTTTTCTTTTTGCCCTTTAATGGCTCCTGGGGTGCTTTGTCTTCCTCTGACCCTTCTACTCAGAGTCCTACGCTGCAAATACAACCCACGCAAGCCGCCGTCCTCACTCCGGTGTGGAGGATTAGCTATCGCCTCATTTGTTGAGGGTGTTTACCGTTCGGCTCTTCCTGTTCATTCTGTTTAATTGAAAGAGCCTGGGAGCTCTGATGTAGTCAGCTGATACATTCTGTCATGTCACTGAAAGCTCCCGGCTTTACATTTAAAATGTACAAGTGTTATCCCATAAATAGCACTACGTTGCTGGGGAATTTCTTTCTGTTAGATTTAATTTCGAAACATATTCCTGTTTATACTTCAAGGATGTATGCAGAAACAGTTTTACAGATTCTGCATAATATTTCACCCTTTATCGATGTTTCTTAACCTATTCCTATTACCTATTCCATTGCGTTTCTGCTATGGTGAATTTTTCACCCAGACAAAAAGACTGCAGTAGAAATCTGAAGTATTTCAGCTGGCGTTCTGTACGGACTTGTGTAGTGCTTATTTGCAGAGCTGTAAATGGGATGTCATATACAAATATCAGGTCCTGATCTTTCTGACCTTCCCCAAAGCTCTCCTTTTGATAGCTGCTCCCTTGGATCATAAATATCCAACATTATTTATTTATTTTTACAGCTTGGGGCTAGAGTGATGGCTTAGTAGTTAAGAGCCTTGGCTGCTCTTGCAGAGAACCAGAGTTCAATTCTCAGCAACTACATAGTACTTCATATCCAGTGTTATCGTCTGGCCCCCGTGGGCACCAGGCTCTCAGATGGTACACAGACATACACGCAAAACACTCATACACATAAAACAAATCAATCTAAAATATTTTAAATGTTTTAGCTTGTCACATAAACATTCCTTTTTGCCTTTACAAACTACTTGAATCTATTAACATTCCATTTAGTCTCAATAGAAGGAAACACACACAAATTCTCTCTCTCTCTCTCTCTCTCTCTCTCTCTTTCTCTCTCTCTCTCTCACACACACACGGACTCACACTCAGACTTCAGACTCACACATGGACTCACGTATGCGCTTATACACATATACACTCACACAGGCACACACTCATGCATAAACTCATATACACACTCAAATGCACACATTCTGTCTTGGTTATAGTTCTATTGCTATGAAGAGATCCATGACCGAGGCAACTTTCCTTTTTCAAGACAGGGTTTCTCTGTAGACCAGGCTGGCCTTGAACAGAGAACCACCTGTCTCTGCCTCCCAAGGGCTTGGATTAAAGGTGTGCACCACCATTACCGGGCATTTAAAAAAAGTTCTTCTCTCACGTATGGCATCCTGATTGCAGTTTCCCTCCCTCATCTTCTTCAGTATTTTCTTTCAATGTCTTGTCTCCCCAGATCCACTGCCCCCTCTGCCTCCCCTCAGAAAAGAGCAGGCCTCCCAGGGACGTCAGTCAAACATGGCATACTATGTTACAACAAAACCAGGCACATTCCATCACACCAAGACTGGATGAGGTGACCCAGTAGGAGGGAAAGGGTCCTGTAAGCAGGCAAAAGAATCAGAGACAGCACCCCCCACTTTTAGGGATCCTATAAACTAGCCTGGGTGATGGTGGCACATGCCTTTAGTCCCAGCACTTGGGAGGCAGAGGCAGAGGCAGGGGGATCTCTATGAGTTCTACAGAGCGAATTCCAGGACAGGCTCCAAAGCTACACAGAGAAACTCTGCACTGAAAAAACATAAGAAAGAACACCAAGCTATTCATCCATCACATATGTGCCAAGGACCTAGATTAGACCCCAACAGACTCTCTGATATCCGCGAGACCCCATGAGTCCGGGTGGTCCATGTTCTTGTGATGTCCCTCACTGCTCTGGTTCCACCAATCCTTCCTCTCCTCCTCTACAGAGATCCTTGAGCTCCGCCTGATGTTTTGCTGTGGACTCAGCATCTGCTCACATCAGTTGCTGGATGAAATCTCTCTGGTCCCTTTGACGAGGATTCTGCTAGGCTCTGCTCCCAGAATACTCTGCAGTCAAGACAAATTGTAGGTCGAAGGTTTTGTAGCTTGGTTTGTGTCATTCCCTTCATTTGAGCCAAGGCAACTCTTATAAAGGAAATCATTTCATTGGAGGCTTGCTTACAATTTCAGAGGTTAGTCCATTGTCATCATGGTGAGAAGCAGATAGGCTTGGCGCTGGAATGGCATCTGAGAGATTTACATCTTGATCCATGGGCAGAAAGCAGAGAGAGAGATAGTGGGCCTGGCTTGGACTTTTGAAACCTCAAAGTCCACTCCCAATGACACACCTCCTCTGACAATGCCACGCCACCTAATCCTTTCCAAACAGCTCATCAGCTGAGGACTCAACAAGCAAATAATGAGCCCACAGAGACCATTTTCATTCAGAACATCACACACACACTCACTTTTGTTGAGGGAGTAGGGACCTCATGTCTTTTCTTAGATTTATTTGACTTAATAACACATGTGTGTATGTGTGTTTGTATTTGCACATGAGTGCAACGAGTGCAGATGCCTGCTATGAACATTTCTGGCAAGAATTCTGGGAACTGAACTTGGGTCCCCTGCAAGAGCAGTACCTGCTCTCTTCAGCCTGATCTTAGCTTTCGGTACATGGTCCAGAGAGTCACGACTGCTCTGAACCTAGAGTAAGTAACATTTCCGTTTCACTCTGGTCCCGACTGTTGTACATCAGTTCACTCATTCTTTTGAGAGAACTTTCTTGAGTACCTGCCGAGCGCCAGTCATGGGAGGGAGTAGGGATGCATTGAACAGGAGGCTGCTGATCGCGAGGACTCAGATGGAAGGTGCCGCGCACAGGTGTTTCTTTTCATATGGCAACCTGGGTATTCATAGCTAAGAGATCAGTTCCACTTGTGATTCATGTCTAGGTCGTTTCATAACTTTCATGGTGTCAGTGATTCGTGTCTATTTACTCTTTTCATCTCCACAATACTCCTATCAGGTTGGCAATATTCTCGGTGTCCCCACTTCCAGAAGTGAACACAAGGGCACAGAAAGTTTAAGTAGGCTTCTCCTAAGTGTTAGCAGTGGTAAACCTGGGATTCTGTCCTGGGTGGCCTGGCTCCTCGCCTGTTTCAGATAGCCTTTGCTCGTAGGTGACTAGTTCCGCTTGTAAATAAATCAATTATGGTACAAGGTAGTAACAAAGAAAAAAAAGAGTCCAAGCCTGGTGACGTGGTGCACGCCTTTAATCCCTGCACTCAGGAGGCAGAGGCTGGGGATCTCTAGGAGTTTGAGTCCAGCCTGAGTTCTAGGACAGCCAGGGTTATGCAGAGAGATCCTGTCTCTCTCTCACACACAACTCTCAAGTTCAGGTGGAGAAGAGGGGCTTCCTTTTTTTCTGCCGGTAAGATTCAGTTCTGCCAGGGACAACCAACCTCTTGTTTTGGAGGAAGCGGAGGCTCAGGCAATCAGCGGTGATCTGTGAAGTAAGGATGTGCATTATGGGACACGGGTGGGCTAGATTGATAAAGTCAGACTGCGTGGATAGGGTAGTCCAGGGTCAGGGGACTGCTGCTGTATATGAGCCGAGTCTGGGTCAGAAGTTCTCTCTCCAGCCCTCTCAAGTCTTATGGCCGGAGGGCAACCACTTAGCTCCCCCCCCCCCAACGTGGCCCGTGCTTAACAATCTCACACGTTGGTCTCCGTCTCAAAGGGAATAATTAGCGTAGAAATGCTGAGAGCCCAGCAACTGGAAAGGCCGTTACTATTCTTGAGGAAGGAACAATGATGTCCAGTGTGTCTGATGGGGGCAAAAGGGAAACACAACCGTGTTACCTTACTCTAATGATTGCCTAATAAAATTGAGTTTAATGTCCGGGTTCAAACCCTGAACTTCTAGGGAGAGTGTCAAGTGGCAAACACCATGTTTCATTGCAAATTCTAAGCTGTGCAGTGTTGATGGACAGGCTGAGACCTGACGGGGGACTGACGTGTGACTCTCTGCAGCCCTCTACAGTGGTGGTCTTTTCCACCTCAAGTATAAAATATCCATCCTTGTACTACACTTAGAGCAAGTCTGATGTCGACATGCAGGCACTAAAGCAGCCCCAGCTGCCTTGGATACTGTTGGGGAACGCCATGAACGGAAGCAGACATTTCCTTTAAAATGTCCTCAGAAGCTGAGTTGGGGCTTGCTGAGGGAGAGCTTGGCAGAATCGCTGCCTTGTTAAGAGGGGCATGCCAAAACCCCAAGAATTCTCATATTCTACTGTCTTAGAGTTGTTTTTTTTTTTTTTTTTTTTTTTTTTTGGTTTTTCGAGACAGGGTTTCCCTGTAGTTTCTAGAGCCTGTCCTGGAACTAGCTCTTGTAGACCAGGCTGGCCTTGAACTCAGAGATCTGCCTGCCTCTGCCTCCTGAGTGCTGGGATTAAAGGCGTGTGCCACCACCGCCCGGCTTGTCTTAGAGTATTTTTATTGCTGTGAACAGACACCATGAGCACAGCAAATCTTAGAAAGAAAACATTTAATTGGGCGTCTTGCTCAGTTTCAGAGGTTCCGTCCCTCATCATCATGATGGGGAGCATGGCAGTGTGCAGGCAGACACGGTGCTGGACCTAGAGTGCTACATCTCGAAGACAACAATGGTGTCCTGTTTGTGTGTTGCTTTCATTGGTTAATGAATAAAGAAATTGCCTTGACCTAGTTGATAGGGCAGAACTTAGGTAGGCCGAGAAAACAGAACTGAATGCTGGGAAGAAGGGCAGAGTGAGAGAAGCCATGGATAGTCTGCCTGAGACAGAGGCAGGTTAGAAACTCCAGTAAGCCACTGCCATGTGGCGACACACAGATTAATGGAGATGGGTTAAACTAATATGTAAGAGTTAGCCAATAAGAAGTTAGAGCTAATGGCCAAGCAGTGTTTTAATTAATACAGTTTCTATGTGGTTATTTTGGGTGTAAGCTAGCCGGGCGGCCAGGACAAACAAGGTACCCTCTCCCTTGTAACACAACAGGAAGTTGACTGACTCACTGGGTGGTATCCTGAGTATAGGAAACCTCAAAGCCTGCCCCCACAGTGACGCACTTCCTCCAACAAGGCCCCCCCCCACACTCTAACAAAGCCACACCTCCTAATATTGCCACTCCCTATTAGATTATGGGATCAATACATTTAAACTACCACACCTATCTATCTCTAGCAGGGTTTTCATCAATGATAATAGCTTGAGAGAGATTTGAGAATATACAAACTTTGATAATGGAGATAAAAAATTACTATCATAAATTGGACTTAGTTATAAAAAAGACATGAAGTTAGAAAGATGTGTTGGGGAAGATATAGAAGGTTTGGAGGAGAGAAATGGGGGTGCATGTGATCATATTTCATGCATTTATATGAAATTATCAATAAAACTAAAATAAAAATAATCAATGAGAATAAATGCATATGTTTGTATATATGACACAAAAGCAGAAAGGGGAAAGGGGATTATTTAAGTGGAGGAAGAAACAAAGGTGGGGGAATGGAAGGACAAGGAAGTTGGAGCTGCTAAATATGAGCAAAATATAATGATGCATTTATATGGAAATATCAGATGAAATCCATTCTTTTGTATGCTAACTAATAAAAATTTTCAATAGGATCTAGAGTTTGTGAAAGTATAATCATAGAAAAACACGGGGTTTAAAAATTACATTATGTAGATTTCTCTAGGTCCTGAGTCCTTCCATTGAAAAACTTCTTTCTTTTCTCAAGCCCATAATTACTTTGCCTTTACACAATTCCTCTGCTAGTCTTTGCATCCAGTAGTCGGGCTGGCCAGAGGAATCCTGCCTTGAGGGACAGGGAAGGTTGCCTCCCACCCAGCTTTGAATCGTGCCTGAGCTGTGGTCCTTGTGGTTTCCTGGGGCTGCAGATTGTGTCCTTCCTTGGAGTGTGTCATTGTGAGAAAGGCACCAGGCCACTTGACCTAATGGAAGATGTAAGCGCATCTCGCACTGAAGGAAGAAGAGCAATGGCGTATCTTTGGGATGGGGAGGTTCCATCTTGTTAACCAGTCCACTTTCTAACCACAGAGATTTGCCAGGCTCCACAAGCCATTGCCTCTCTGACATTGACCCCCTAGCCACTGCCTCCTTCAGAAGCAATTTGTCGGGGTCCAGCCTCGACGTGGTCGTACGTTCCAGGGTAGGGGTGTGTGGATTAGAAATGTTAGGTAGAAAAAGCAGAGATATAAAAGAAATGCAGAGAGACACAGAATAGAGCTGGGAGGGCAATTCCGTGAATGCTGAATCCACTTATGTTTATTTCTTATAATATTCAAATACCCTAATCCAAAAGAGGGGAGGAAGGCAAAAGACTTCTTTATCATGATACAAGGAACAAAATGATTACCGTCTCAATACCCCAACACCAAGTAAGCACAGTAGCCACACCTTAAGTTAAACCTCCTATTAATAGCCTTGAAGGAACAAGACTAGGCCTGAATGCTCTGACCTTTAGGTAGAACAGATCCACTTCTCTGGGCTCCAATAGCTTTCCCGTGTCCTTCTCCCAGACTTAGCACATAGATATGTACACAAGCATGTCCCCACACTTCTCTGTGACTACATGATGTGCTTACCGATATTTATGCATGGGTGTGTTCAAGTTGAAAATACACTGTATTTAATTTTAACATTTGCTATGCCATACTGTATAGCATTGCTTATCTTTCTAAAACATTATATCAGAAGTATCTCAGTATTGTACCATACAATATGGCAGAATTTGTTTAACTAGTCTGCTATTGTGAATATTTTAAAACAGGTTTCTGTTTTATTATCTGTGGTGCTTTGAATGAGAATGGCTTCCATAGGTTCATATATTCGAATACTTGGTCCTCAGGTGGAACTGTTTGGGAAGGATTAGATGGTGTGGTCTTGGGAGGAAATGTGTCACTGAGGGTGGCCTTTGAGATTTAAAATGTCTATGCCAGGGCTGGAGAGATGGCTCAGTGGTTAAGAGCACTGCCTGCTCTTCCAAAGGTCCTGAGTTCAATTCCTGGCAACCACATGGTGGCTCACAACCATCTGTAAATGAGGTCTGCTGCCCTCTTCTGGCCTGCAGACATACAGACAGACAGAATATTGTATACATAATAAATAAATATTTTAAAAAAATGTCTATGCCATTCCCAGTTCTCTCTTTTTCCTCTCTCTCTCTCTCTCTCTCTCTCTCTCTCTCTCTCTCTCTCTCTCTCTCTCTCTGCCTCATGACTATGGGTCAGATGTAAGGTCTTAGCTACTGCTTCAGCATCATGCCTGCCTGCTTGCTGCCTCACTCCCTCCTGTGACGGTCATGGACTGACCTTCTGAAAGTGTAAGCACGCCCCCAATTAAATGCTTTCTTTTATACACTGCTTTGGCCATGGTGTCTCTTCATAGCACTAGAACAGTGACTAAGACAGGATCTGTTTGTTCTATTGGCTTTTATTAACTCTTACTTTGCTAACAATGCCTTTATCTTACTTTACTTGTAGTGATAATCTTAAAAGTTTAATATTTTGTCATAAATTTAAAAATTGCATTTTTTCCCTCAATTTTAAGTAGTGTTTCAGTCTGTTTCCCCTTAAGTCTTTGCCTTTATCCACTTCACACTGGCCAGGCTCTAGACTCACCTTAGAGACAAACCTCCAGGCATGTCTATGAGAGAGTTTCTAGATTGCTTTAATTGAGGTGACACTACTCTAATATGGGGGCCACCGTTCCTTGAGCTGGGGTTCTCGACTGAATAAAAAGCAGAAAGTAATCTGAGTAAATTTTCATTTCTCTCTGCTTCCTGACTGCAGACGCAGTGTGGCCGGTGTCTCAAGCTCTTGCTGCGTGACTCCCTTGCAGTGGCAATTTGTGCGCTCAGACTCCGAGCTCAAGGAAATCTTCCTTTAAGTTGCTTTTGTTGGATTTTTTTTTCATGGTGATGAGAAAAGAAAGTAGCCAAGTTGGAAGACAGACACAAGGGAGGAGTGGAGCCATTGCTGTAACATACCTGACTACCTGGTTTGAGGTCTTTTTGGTACTGGTTTGTGGGAGGAGCATGGAAGAGATTGGAGCTTTGGGCTTGAGAAGCCTTAGAATGCTCTAAGCAGGGGTTAATGGGACAGTATTGCCGGAATTTGGAAGACCAGAATCCCGAGAGAAGTGTGGACAATGGAGAAGTGTCTCATGAGGTTTCAGAAGGAAAGGGGGCTTTACTGAGAACCAGGTAAAGGCCATTTGAGTGATATTCTGACAGAGGATCTGGCCATGTCAGGGTAGCGTTCAGTCTGTGACAAGCTACTGATCACTGTTTCCATCAGATCTACAGGGGCCAGGGTGGGAGGGGAAGAGAAGGCAGAAGTGGGGGGGGGGTGAGAGATTGGCTATCAGCTGTTCTTCATTTTATTTAGCGTAAAAGACTCCAGCTCGTGGGATGGTACCATCCACATTCAGGGTGAGTCTTTTTTCCCCCAGTCAAACCTTTCAGGAATTCTCTCCTAAACACACACACAGACCTGTTTCCTTGGTGATTCTAAACCGGTCATGTTGACCCTAAAGATTAACTATCACACCAGCTAAGACCCTAATGGCTTCCTATTGCACAGTGTAACAGTTTCGAGTCTCATAGGCCCAGACAGACACACAGAATAGCTGGGACAAGTCCCATCATCCTCAGGGCCGTGCAGATCCCAGACCCTTATATCAGACTGGCCGTGCTGCAGCTCATAGGGGGGGACCCACTTCTGAGCGTGGAGGACCTTGTCAGACACTGTATGAACATCACAGTCTCAGGGTAGGGGACACACTGATAGCTCCTGTCCTGTAGGTGAGTTGTCTGCCCCACCCACCTAGTGCCCTCTCTGGACCCTGGAAAGCTATTTCCCAAGGTGGCTGTGTTTTCTCTTTCCCTTCTTGGTTGCCTTGTATCATTTGATGCCAGTCTTCCCGCAGCCCTTCTGCATTAATGACTTGAAGCTTTCGTGGCTATTGCTTGAGTAAACTGGTCAAAGGAGCTCATGCACAATGGTGGGCCCCTCTCTGCAAGTGCATCTAGCAGCTCACAGAGCCAATGAGTTTCACTTCAATCGATCAATTGACAGATTGTTTCTCAGACTGAGCTGACTCTATGCTCAGCGACTTTCTTCACACATGGACCCTCTGCAGCTCCAACCCTTCTCCCAGGGCTGTTAGATTAGAGAAAGCTTTCAAGTGCAAGCTTCCAATAAATTGGCAAGAGACCTGAATTTTAGAAAACACATTTTCTCAAATTAAAAATTGTAAGTCCCACTTCCCCTGTTGCTGTGTGGAAACATATACTTTTGGTAAACCCACGTGGTGGGCTGTGCCTGTATCTGCTGGGTCTTAGGGGGATTTGGGGGTACAGTAAGAATCTGCTCCTGCTGGAAGGGACCTAGAAATCCCATTGGTTGCACGAGGTTGGTCCAATGTCATGCCTCAAATGTAATGGCTAGCGCATGTTCTATTTGTTGGCTGTTCTACCCCATTGCAACCCACGTTAGGCCAGATTAACTGTGTCAGGAGGGATAGTTGAGAAGGCCATCACTCCCCAGCCAAAGCTCACAATTGTTTTTTCTTAAGCCCTGTGGTGTACAGCCAGGCATGAGGGGGGATGGGGAGAGAAGTGAGTTTGGATTTGCTGCAGTTTCCAAGTAAATTTTCTCACTGCGGCATTATTCAGAGACTCACTTGCGCTCTGAAGCGGATCACTGCATGGGAGCCGGTGTCAGGGAGACTAACTGTTTTCACCTTACCCTTGTAGATGCTGAATCTGGACATCCCAGGTCCCCACACCACCTCCCGGGTCCAGGTCCAGGCGGAGCCTAGCAACTACATCACAGCCAGGCTCTGAATATGCAAATCCTGCCTCTGTTTCTGTCAGAGGAAAATCCACCACAGCCAGTGGACATTTTGAAGACAAAAGGCCCCTCTTCCCGCATTAATGAGGTTCTTTATAAGGTGAGGTGTGAGAAATTCACCCTCAGCTGGGGTCCAAAGGGCTTCCTGGCTGTCAGGCTTCTCCATCCCAGGACTGGAAGACGCTGCAGATTCACACCTCCGACAATCTCAACCAGATGGGGAAAGGCCTTTCAGGGGGATTTACCTTCCAGCCTTTACGCTGTAGCTGTGCTGTGAAATGCTTGTGCTGAGAGCTATTTTAAGGCATACGGGGCTGCGCATAGTGCAACATTAAGTTTAAACAAAGAGTAGAGCCCAGGCTGTTTATTCAGGATGGTCGCAGTTTTGTGGACTATAGGTACAGCCCAAAAGCGGATGATGGCAAGTTTTCGGTGATTCTTTGTCATCACCTTTCAAATGTCTGCAATGAATATAATAATATTATTATTGTGTGTGACCATATGTAGTCAGTGTGTGTGTGTGTGTGTGTGTGTGAGCATGCGCACGCGTGTGTGTTTGACTATTTGTTTCACTAGATATAGCGCTCATTGTTTTGTAGGTGAAGCTTTCTTTCTGCCTCTGCCCCCTTCCCTGCAAGGTTACAGCTGACTTTTACATGGGAACTGGGGATCTGAACTCAGCTCCTCAGACTTGTTCACCAAGTGTTTTACTGACTGAGCCATCTCTTCACCACTAGGTACACTGTTGAATTATCAAACTAGTTTTATAAAAACATTTATTGTGCAGATAAAAAAATGCCTCCACAGATCTATCATTCAGCTTCCAAAATTAACCCAACTACTGGACCATTTCCTTTGTCTGCAGCCCCCGACTCCTCTCCTGACCGTATAATTACTTTTAATTAGCAGACTTAATCTATTTTAGAGAAAGTATTTAATTAGGTAATTATTTTTTGAGACAGGGCTTCCTCAGGTAGTGTTAGCTGCTTGGAACTCTCTTTGTAGACTAGACTGGCCTCAAACGCATGGAGAATCCCCTGTGTCTGCCCCCAGAGTGCAGGGATTAAAGGCATGCGCCTTGACTTAGGAAAGACTGAGCAGGTAATATGAGGAATTCACAAACAGCTGATTAGTTTCTTCTCTGCTGCTGCAATGAAAATACCGTGACCAAAAGCAGCTGATGAAATAGTTTGTTTCGGTTTAGGGTTCCAGAGAGAAAGAGAGACAGAGAGTCACAGACACCGAGACACAGGCACACAGAGAGACAGGAAGAGACAGAGATATTGAACTTTCCATGAGGACGAAAGCACGGCAGCAGGTGCAGGAGCAGGGAGCCGGCTCCTTCACACACAAGACTGGGAGAGCACACGGGACACCGGGAGAGGCTACAGATGTCCACAGCCCCCAGAGACATGTTTCCTTCAGTAAGTACCCATAACCTCTTCAATCTGCGCCATCAACTAGGGAAGAACTGTTCAATACTCAAAATATGGGGTACTTGCTCATTCAAATTACTGCAGTAACCCTTCCTCACCCATTGCAGTTACGGCAGCCATGTACGGTGGCATGTTTATTTGTTAGTGCACTGTTACCAACTCCAGTTCCTAGCTTGCAGTGGGGCTCACTCTGCGGTTTGTGCTGGTCCTTGATTACAAGCTTTTTACTGTGTAGTTTATGAAGTGGATTATCTCTGAGACTACAAATGTCTGAACCAAATTACGCATTTTAAATCAATTGTAGCCAAGGACCTAGTGAGGTGACCCTTCTGAAAAACCTGAAGGACAAGAAGAAACAAACCATAAAGTTGAGAAAGCATCAGGTCCCATTGTCATCCCTGCCAATTTTGGTTTGGGAAAGTGACCTGAGAGCTGTCAGGTGCTGCTGTGTGGGCAGGAGTGTGGGTGGGACTTGAGTAGGGACTCAGCGGCGGCACCCTTTCCCCAAAGGTCTAGCTAGCATCAACTAGAGCAAGGTGGGCCTGGACTGGAGCCAGACTCTACGAAGGGTTTAGAAAGTAAAGCTAATAATTCTGGCAACCCAATTAACAGAGATGGAGGAGGGGTGTTATGTGGCTACGGTGACCTTAGCCGGCCCAGAGCTCTTTCCCGATGCCCTCCAGATGCCAATTAGTCCTGTGGCTCAGAGCAGAGAGCCAGGTGGTCATGCTGCGAGTGGGGGTCGTTTCCCTGGACATTTGCAGCAACTCTATTTAATGCCGTGACCTTTCCTACGATCAGGCAACTTTTGCTTCTGCATGTTATGTGGATATCAATAATCGTCCCAGCCAGCCGCCAGGGTCCCTCAACCTGTCAGGCTGGTTGTAGAGACCACTTTGAGAGGTTGGCATTCATCAATGTCATCGAGCATTTACTCAACACTTGCAAGCAAGGTATAGAGCAAGGCAGGCCAGACCCTTGGTGTGCTTACCTCTCACTGTAGGACAGCAAAGGCCCTGAGCATGGTGGGCTCTCCTGCATCCATCCTGTGTGTGACCAAAAGGACATGCTCATTCATATCTCAAATAGCCGGGGTTTCGGAGTCCAGAAGAATGGAAGTGATATACCTAGTATTTAAATTATATGATGATGCATGCATGGCCAGCTGTTCCTGAGTTGGGAGAGGTCACAGAGAGCTGGAGTGTGGTTCGTGGCTTTCTTCCATCTTCATTTCGGGCTGTGTGCATACAACATCACTCCTCATCTCTGGGTTGTCAGACCTGCCAATCAGAAGCACTAACCAATCCAGGAAAACTCCAACTCTTTTTAAAAGACGGTTGGGTTAATCTGTACAACCCGAGGACCATCTCGAAAACTTCAGAAAACTAGAAAGGTTTAATGCTACAATTAAAAATGTTAGTTTTGGTAAAAAAATGATATCTGCTAAGAGTTCAAGATATAGCCTCACCTTCCTTCTGTAACATTATCTCTGGGTAATACTTTGTACAGACAAGAGGGCCTCAGTAAGTGTGTGCTCTCTTGGGTATCTGCTAGGCATTTCCAACACCTCGCTGAGCTCAGCAAAGGAACCAACTCCACTTCATAGAGAATGATGTTGATCCCCCAGGGAAGCAGGTGACTGCCAGGTCCCAGTCAGCAGGGAGCTTAGTCAGTGCTATTTCTAGCTTTTCCTGGACCCCGCTTAGATCTCTACCATGGCTGTTAAACTGGTCTCAGGAGTTGTGGAGGGATTTTCACAAGTCTGAGGACCCGTGGAGCTGAACTGAGAAGTTTGTGCAGAGCCTGGTAGCAGTCTGAGCCCAAGATGGGTTTGGGGAACACAGCTGGGCCTGTATGATCATCAGTTCTTCACACGTGGCAGTGACGGGCAGAGCTTCGGGAAGCCATGTCTGAGCTCTAGTGGATTCTCAGAGACTCTAAGTGGATTCCAGCGGTTGACTGATCCTTCAACCAGAGGCAGAGAAACTGTCTTAGGCCCATTGCAGGGAGACATTGCCTTCTCTCTGGGCTCAGAATCCTAGCGTATGACATAGCACTGCTGTGTCCCATATGGGAATTGCTCCCTTCCCAGTTCCCAGGTCAGTCCCATAAATGCTATATTCAGTCAGGAAAATGATGCCCACAGGCGCAGACCCGCAGCAGGCCAGTGTCAGCGATGCCTGTTCATTCTTCTCTCACGCCCCCCTTCCTTCTGTGGGAACTACAGTCAGACTTTAGGATGTGTCTGAGCATGGCAATTCCCTATTCAAATCCCTCCAGGGACATCGCAGAGCAAACCCCTCCTTCCACGTGCACTGCCCTGATGATAGTGCCCTTGATCTTTAATACACCAGGAGACCTCCCGCCTTAAGGCTTGGCACTCTTAGGCTGCTCTTGGCAGTCAGTTGGCACTCCTAGGACACTCTTTCTTCGGGTGTATGTGGTCTCCACCATACCAGTCATCATTCAGAACCAGATGAGTTCTGTCCACCAGGAGACCTGGATTTTGGAATGTTGATCATTTTGATTGTTGGCAATGCTGAACTTTGGTTTGAACTTGAGCAGTTGGGTTCGTCTGACTTTATGAAGTTTCTCAAGATTACTTTGAAGGAGGTCAAAGTGATGTGACCTGATTTTCCCTTCGATGTCATCACTGAGGACAGAGAAGGGAATCCAGAATGTTCAGGAACAAGGTTACCTGCTATTCAGTGATAAATACTTTCTAGGTAGCACCCGAGACTGGGAACAAGGAGGTGAGGACACCACATAGTGAGAATATGCTTACCCTCAATGGGCTCGTAGACTGTTCAAGGTGGCAGATGGTAAGGAGGTGGCCATAATAAATAATTCTAAAAGTCTATGTGAGTGTGTCAATCAGGGTGAGGTGGAAAGACCAAGACTTTTGTCAGGGAAGGTGTCTCTCACAGGGACATCTGTCCCTGGATTGTAGGGACCTTTGTGTGTGCTTCCATTGAAGTAAGGGATGGCTGGAATCTTTTCCTCATCCTGTGTCTGATGTTTTCTCCATCGTACTTGTGAGCGGGTTAGTTAAGACTGCTCTGGCCTGTGGCCCTTGTAAGTTTCACTAATGAAGAAAGATAAGTATCAATTCCTGGCTTCTATGCCAGGGCTCAGGGCTTTTTTTCCCCCCTTTGTGACTGCTCCAACTTGCTGCAATCTAAACTTCCCTTAATTTGGGGGCTGATAACAATACTTTTGGGCAGATATAAATAATTTGGGGCTGATAAGGACTTCTGGGAAGTTGTCATTCCTGGGGTTTAGCAATGATGCTGCTGTATAGAGATAACCCCAGGTTTTCTTTCAATCAACTTTGAATTAGTAACACACACGCACACACACACACACTCACGGAGTTGTTGGATTTCATCAAAGATGAACATCTTCTGGAACTATTGAAATCCTGAGAGCAAGCCCCAGTGTCACTTGAGAAACTTCCCAGGGGCCCATTCTTTGGCAGTTGCAATATGTCATCATTTCTGGCTTCTTTTGCCTCCTTGGTTACACATAATGAAAATAGCAGGGAGCATGAAGTTGTGTTTCAGCATCACGTGAGGAATCAAATAGCGATCTTTTTATGTGTTAGGTGAGTGACTTGGCGGGGATGCTGGTGTGCTCCCCTGGGAGGTCTCACTGGCGCGCCCCCAGGGATGACCAGGTTCGCTTCTGATTGAATGAGAGGCTGCAGCAAGAATTACTAAAAGGAGAGAGCTCAGCTCTGGAGGCTGCCTCTCATCCCTCTGACCCCAAACACCTGGGGACATAGAGGTGAGCGAGAAACACAGCGGAAGCTGTGAGCATGGCTGGGGACAGCCATCCTGACTGCCTCTTCCTGAGGCTTTCTCACCACCGGGAATCACATACATGACTTCCGTGTCTGGTCTGGTCTGGGCTGTGACCCACACTATGACAGAGAGGAGAGTCCTTCTTCAGAGCGTCTGGGAGTCTGGAAGTTCCAGTTCCAGCCCACGAGGGCCCATTGGCCTCAGGGGCCCAGTGAGGAGAGCCAAAAGCAAGGAGGGAGACAAGTGACGGTGGCCTCCACACTACAGAGAAGGAGCAACAACAGCCCCTGGGTGACAGGCAGGCTCTCATACTCCAGAAAACACCAAGGTAAGGACCTACACAGCCCCGTGTTCTCTGAGATGGCATTCGTCACATCCAGATGACAAAGAAATTATATGAGAGACATGGGTGACCCTCCCCTGGCTGATGGCTTGGTAGAAAGCCTGAGAGTGGTTGGTCTGTGGGGTCCAGGCCCTGGCCAGTTGGCACCGCAGCCTTCAGACCAGAGGACCAGAGAGGCTAACGGTAACTCTCATTTCACCAATGCCACACCTGTTTGCAGTGGTCCCTGAGTGAGCTCCAGGGTGTGGGATGATGTATCTCGTTATAAAGGACATACTCTAGCAACCAAGATGGGTAAGTGTAGCAGTGAATTGTCACATGCCTGTGGATGGCGCTGGCTCATTTACTGTTGGAAATGTCACTCTTGAAGGTGGCTGTACTGCTAGTTTTAACTCAACTGGATACAGACTATCGTCACCTGAGAGGAAGCCTCAACTGAGAAAACACCTCCATAACATCTGGCTGTAAGCAGGCCTTTAAGACATTTTCTAAATTAGTGATTGATGGGGGAAGGCCCAGTCTATCAAGGGTGATGCTATTTCTGGGCTGGTGGCCCTGGGTTCTGTAAGAAAGCGGCATGGAAGTCATGAGGAGCAAGCCAGCAAGCAGTACCCCTCGATCGTCTCTGCGCCAGTCTCTGCCTTCAGGTTCCTGCCCTGTTTGAGTTCCTGTCCTGAGTTCTTTTGATGCTGTGGAAGCAGAAGCCAGATAAATCCTTCCCTTTGGTCACAGTGTTTCAACACAGCAATAGCAACCCTAAATAAGACAGTGGCTTTCTGATCCTTCACAGGGACACCCAAGAAGCATCCAGGGACACAGGCTCCTTAGGCCTCTTGGCTGCGGACACCAGAGAGATAAGGGTGATGTCCCCAGGCGCAGTCACAGGCTTGAGGAGTCAGACCGAAACCGCGGGCCTGCCAAGGGCTGGAATTGCAGCCTTTTTCTGAGCATCCTGTATTCAACCTACAGGAAAATCCTGTAAGGGACCTAGGGCCAGCAGACCCCTGAATTCTCAGAACTGGTCGTTAATTTTAATACACCGTGGCATTGTATCACACAGATGGCAACTTTGTTGCTTTTCATTTCAGGTTGTTATTGGCATTTAGGGGGCAGAAGCCCTGGATCTGGGGACCTAAGAGGCCAGGCTGGGCCACTTTTCCTCAGTATAACAAATACAAAGAATGGGGAGCAGGGAAAAATAGGCCAACACTATGAAACACAAAGGTTAAGGGGTCCAGTAATCCCCATGCAAAGTTTTGGGAACTGACCAAACACTTAAGTTTAAATATGGAGCAGCTGGGGCAGAGTGTGAGCAGTGTGTACACTTAGGCAGTCTGTAGTGAGATTTTGTTTGGAATCTAATAAATGAAGCTTGTCTGAAGACCAGGGTGCAAAGCTAGGCCACTAGTAAGCCACTAGAGGCCAAGCAGTGGTGGCACGCACCTTTAGTTCCAGGACTCAGGAGACAGAGGCAGACGGATCTCTGTTAGTTCAAGGCCCCCCCTGGGCTACACAAAATTTATCCAGCCTAAAAGAAAACCAGAGTTCACACAAAGGTGGACCCAGCACTTGGGAGTCACACACCCCTTTAATCTGAGAGCTAGGGATGTGGAGACAGGAGTGATGTAACTGGGAGGAGAGAGGGAAAAAAAGGCGCGAGGAGACAGGTGCTCATTGCAGTCTGAGCAGCAGTCTAGACAGTCCAGTCTGAGGACAGGAGCGTCCATTTGGTCTGAGGATTCGGTGGCGGTTAAAGGTCTCTCTAGTGGCTGCTCTGCTTCTCTGATCTCTCAGCTTTCACCACCTAATATCTGACTTTGGGTTTTTATTATTAAGAACAATTAGAGTTCGTGCTACATCACTCCTGGTCAGAGTGTGGTCTAGCTGATCATTGTGTCAGCCATGATTCGACAGGAAGCTTCAAAGAAGCCCTTCTGGTTTGAGGGGAGCAAGCTGGTTCCCATTAGGCGATTGCTTCTGCATAGCTCTGGTCTCATGGTGGAGCATGGTCTCTCCACAGCCTCTGCTGTTTCTGGAATCTGAGGGGACTTCAGATTTAGGACAGCACCTGAGGATCTCCTGCTGCTTCTGGAGCTCTGGAGGGGACCCTGAAAGCTGACACTAAGATGTCCTAGTGTTTCTTATTTTGTTGCCTCAGCCTTGCAGGGAATGAGAGAGAGGGGCTAGTTGCCACCAGGCTTTAGGTAGACTCCTTGATTGGTTGCTATGCCCACATACAAGGTAAGTAGGCGCCAACCCCTAGTAAAGAGCGCAGATACAAAATAATGGCTGTGGAGAGGTGCCAGGTTAATATCTCCTTGTGGGTCGGAGCGCAGTCAACGCTTTTCAGCAAGCACAGTTTCTAAGTGTCTGTTACATAGTCTTAATAGTATCAGGTTTAATTCTGCACAGCAGTTTCGACAAGTGGATTTGACTTTATCTTATTTTTGGTGAACATTATTGATTTATGAATGCATCTTTTAGGGTTTCACACACATGTGTGTATACACGCATGTACACATCTATGCATATACATGTTCGTAAGTGTATGCACATGCGTACACACATGCATGCATGTACACATCTATACACATGTGCGTGTATAAACATATGGGGGCACATGTACACATGAACACACGTACAGGCACACATGTGCACACACACTGAAACCCAACACAAATGAACAGCTATGAATTTGCCATGTAACATGGGAAGCTTTCTGTACTCTTCTCAGGATCTCTCCCTTCCTTCCATGAACTCCTGATGTTTGAATTCATTGCACCCGTAATTTTCCATGTATGTTAAATCTTCAATTATGCTGTTTAATGAGTCTACAGCTGCTGTTGTATTGAGAAGTGGATCACACAGCTGTCACAAACAGTGGTTCTGGACTCAAACCAATTGTGCTGAAACATGAAAGGAAGCATTTACTAGTCATGTGACCCTGAGGACAGTCTTTGCCCTTTCTGGAAGTCAGTTTGTTTAGCTCCAAATGGCGTTAACCCTGCCACTTTACCCCCTACAGGGGCTCTGAGGATTTTATGGAAAAGGAAATGGTAAGGTCCTGTAATTTCTTTTAAAAAAATATATTTATTTTATTATTTTATACGGACTTGTATGCATACTGTGTGTATGTATAGGCACCACGTGTATGCAGGTGCCTGCCCAGGCCAGAAGAGGACATTGGCTCCCCTGTGAATGGCCATGTGGGTGCTGGAAACTGCCCTCATCCTCTGCAAGGGCAGCGTGTCCTTTTCCGGCATGTCTCTCAAGACTCCCTTGGACACTTATCTCTTTCTGACTGACTCTTTTGTGACATTGCCTCTCCCTGCTCCTATGCTCCAGATGTCCCCAGAATGCCTGTGAAGAACACCGACCCTTTCCTCCAGGCCTCCGGACCTTAAGGAAGCAGCTAGGAAGGAGCCCATGCGCTGAGCGGGATCGTCAGTGTTTAATGTTCCTACAAAGATAAACGAGCTGGACAGCAGACTGTAGATGACGATACTAGATTGCTAATTAGCAAGTTTCTTGGCCTGGGCAGGAAGTCATTCATCATGTTCAGATTAGTAAAGATTATAGAGCCACCAAGCTGTTCTCCCTCCTTCCGCGCCAGTGTGGCAGCTACAACTCCCCTCTGGAGCTGTCCCTCCCACGACGTCTTACTGAGGGAAGTGATCAGGGTGCTGGGTGAATGTAAGAGTCTTGAACTTGGAAAGTGCTGGGGCCAAAGGTTCCTAGGTCTGGAGATCCAAGCCAGAAACCCCAAAATATATGCAAAGACCTCTGGAACAGGATGAGATGGATGGACTATTTACATGGACACAGTGTTCCAAAAAGTTCATTTCTGCTGCCAAAGTAACCCTCTTGAAATGCACGAGGAGCCTCCCTGGGGCTCCACATGTGGCCTTGGTGGAGGGGGCTTGTTTTACAACAAGCCAGTGCACGGAGGAAGAACATGGGGCCCCCGAAAGTGAAAGTTACTGCCCACATTAAAATATCTAGTAAGAAGCTGGTTTGGGTTCCAGCCAACATCGGTCTGATTTCGAAGGTCAGGCCCACCCGGTTACACCGTCTGTCCCTCACATGAAAGGTCACCTTGACCGCCAAAGCTGTGGCCCAGAGGGTCTTGATCACTGACAGTGAGTCCGTTGCCTTTCACACTCACAGGGCACACAGAGCTGGAAAGATGATGTGTCTTTGATACGGTCGCCTCTAACTCAGCAGCCCATCATCTCTGGTTAGCATTGGTCTCAGACTTTCTGAGCTCCGTGGACCCTGGGCATCGACAAATTTGTTAGATATTAGTGAAAGTCGTTTTATCCCTTGAGCTGAGAAGGTAAAGAGACCATCATCACCTGCTTGTCACAGCAGGAATGTACCAGAAAAAGCTGTAGATGACTTTTCCCTAAGGAGAGACGGAGGTGGTGTATCAGGAAGATGTGTCTACATCAGCTCTCCAGTGTGAGCAGACGCGTACGGTCTGTAAGATATCAGGAAACGGAACAGAAAACATTGCCAGGAACCCAGGTTTGTCTGGACGTGGAGGCCACAGTCTGGAGCTGGGCTGTCAGGTGGTCACATTTGTGTTCTCACAGGAGTAGCCTGAGTGCAAACTGCAGCTCCTGGCCCAGGCCAAGGGCGAGGGGCAAGGGAGGCACCATGGTTGTGACTACCACTGCTCTTTTTTCCCAGCAAGAGACACGAGTGTGGAGGAGGGGCTTCTGGCTTGGCCAATCTGTTGTAGTTGGGTTAAACGACAACTTTAGGATATATATTATAGTCTTAAATATAAAGTTAAATTAATATAAAGAAACTACATGGGATTTATAGTCTCTGATAGAATTAAGAACCAATTTATTTGTTTTATTAATATCTGTCGAGAAGAGATATTTAGGTTGGGAAAACAGTATAAGCATTTAGCTACAATTTTCTCTTGCTTTACCTACAAAATGTCCCCCTCATCTCTGCTGTAATGCCCCCAATGGATAATGTAAAAGAAAAGCAGGTATTGAACAATTTTATCCAGCATTGCTTAGCTGTGTATCTCTAAGAGAAATGGACTCCTTAAAAACAGCCAGTTTGTCGTTCTCATACTGGCGATGTGAAGTAATCCGTTCATATCACCTACTAGCCGGTCAGTGATCAGATCCCCTAGTTCTTCTCACTGCTGATTAGTAGCAGGCAGTGGAAGGGTGTATTTGTTACACACAGCCCCCCTCCCTCTGGTTTGCCTTGTCATTCACCTGGAGAAACCGAATTAGGTGTCCCATGGGCATTTTCACATGCTGGCTTTGGCTGACTACTCAGTTACGCTGCTCTCTGTCCTGCGTGAACTGGCTTGTTCAGCTTGGATTTTGTTTAGAAGGAATGTTTATTATGTATTTTTGGGTTCCTCCCACTGCCTGCCACCAGGGCTCTGGAGCCTGGCATCTCTCTCCTTGGGATACAGAGGTTCCTAAGTTCTCTTCTCAGATGCTCATCTAATGCCTTTGCTGGCTATCCACGGGCCCTGCGCACCCATTGTTTTCTGAAGGGTGCTGATCGTGACATCCTAACACGGTAATTGTTTCTGAGTCCGTTAGCTGGAATTTGTCTACCGACAGGAGCTTCCAGCCTGTCACTGGTCAGCTGCCCCAACGAGAGAGTGTATAGAAAAGTCCATATATGTTCTCTTTTTCTCCCCACTTACCAGTTTTTGGAATAGTGACTCGATGTGATCGATGCGGGTTTTATTGCTATCATTTTACCCCCGGATTTTCAACTTATTTCCTATAATTCAACTCGTGGGTCTCTTTGTTGATCATTTGTTCTCTGCTAATGGGAATCCTTCCAGCTCGGTCCCCTGATATTTTAGAGATTTCCCAGATAACTTGGTTGGCCTTCTTGTTTTCCATTACGGTGAGATCACCTAGAGTAAACACATGCATGGGATTTCTGACAAGAGCTGGATGGAGCCCTAGGAAAACACTTAGGGGCCAAAGTGTGGGTGCTGGGGGAAATCATTACTGACACGATGTTTTCTGCTTCTGGGTATTTTTCTTGGAAATCAAAGAAATATGTATTCATTGCTACTATAGGCGAGAATATACGGTCCTTTTTTTATTTGAAAAGGTGTGTGTTGTGAGTTCATATTTATATTTCTAAGTAAAATCCAAGATTTAAAGGGATTTTAGCTTTTTTGATTTTATATTACTTTCCCTAGTCTTACATTAAGGCTAGATTGATTTTTTTTTTTTTTTTTGGTTTTTCGAGACAGGGTTTCTCTGCGGCTTTGGAGCCTGTCCTGGAACTAGCTCTTGTAGACCAGGCTGGTCTCGAACTCACAGAGATCTGCCTGCCTCTGCCTCCCGAGTGCTGGGATTAAAGGCGTGCGCCACCACCGCCCGGCGGCTAGATTGATTTTTAAGTATTTTGTGTGAGCATGCAGGGCACAGTTTCAAATACTATCCTCAGTACCACATACTAATAAACAGGACAACTGAAAGCCACTGAGAGTGTCTCTGTATCTTTTCTCCTTAATTCCGGCATGTGTGAGTAGTCCAGCCTTATGGCTTAGGTTTATTTAAAATGGTTCTCCTATGTGTGGTTAAACAATGTCCCAATAGGTTTCTTTGTTTTGTTTTGATTTGTAAGAATTTTCCTCCAAGTTTGGTTCATTTTTTTTTGTGTCTTCACAATGGGATTGCCCAGAAAGTGCATAGAAAGCGCTCCCAGCTCTCTCCAGTCTCCTCCTCTCATCTATGTTAAAATTAAATGTTTTTTCTTCATATTTTTAAACAAAAGAAAGCAGGCACACACATATCATGCTGCTTTTCTTAGACAAGAGGTATCGTATTGCACTCACTATTAAGCACACTAAAGGTGTAACAGCATATAAAGATCTTTCCAGCCTCTTTTAACCTTGCAGAAGCCTCTCTCAGCTGACTCATATGCTTACTAGTGTGTCCTCTGCTGAGGAGCACGGGGTGGGGGGGTGTTATTTCATTTCTTTCTTTCACAAACAAACAACTCTGTCCACACATCCTTTTTCTCTCTGGGTAACAAACTGAACTTAGAAGTCATCATCATTATTATTGTATTCCATGGTCTACGTGCACAGGTTTGCTCGCTTAGAATACAGGTATTTCTTGACTCTTATTGTGCATTAAAAACCTGCCCTAATTTGGGGGCAGAGGGTTGAAGAGTCTTGAGCAAAACAGCACGGGCGTTGTCCTTGTGTAACTTGCAGCCCTGTGACTAATCTTGGAAATACATGCTCATTAGAATGTGATGGCAGCAGGGTGGTTCAGTGGGTAAAGTCACTAACTGTGCGAGCATGACAAACCAAGTTCCATCCCTGGAACCCACACACATGTGGAAGTAGAGAACTGACTCAGCCAGGTGTCATCTGACCTCTGCACGTGCTCGCACGCGCATGCGCACACATTCGCACTAATAAAGATTTATCAAAAGTGTGTTAAACAGTGTGGGAAAAGAAATGAAAGGATCAGTTGAAAGGGGCCCAAGGAGACAGTGTGTAGCCAGGAGGAACCTCTGTGAGGAAACAGCCATTAGCTGAAGAATCTGGAAGGATGCAAGACAAACAGAGAAGTAGCAGAAAAGCGTGCCTGGCGGAGGGACAGGATGGGCTAGGGTGATGTGGAAGAAGAAGGAATCACGTGACAAGGCGAGTAGCCAGTCAGGGCCCTGTGGGCAGGGAGGAAAATGGCAGAGGAGATGATGAAGTGTGCGAGCTGGCTAAGACTTGGAACTTCATCTTAGATGGAAGAGGATTCTACCAAGAAGTTTATAAAAATGGTATGATTCATTTTTGCTGTTATTATTTAGGTACAATTTTTTAAATTCATACTAACTTTTTTATTTTTTGGTTTTTTTGAGACAGGGTTTTTTTTTTTTTTGTAGCTTTGGAGCCTGTCCTGGAACTAGCTCTGTAGACCAGGCTGTCCTCGAACTCACAGAGATCCACCTGCCTCTGCCTCCCAAGTGCTGGGATTAAAGGCGTGCGCCACCACCACCAGGCTTCAGACTAACTTTGAACTCACTGTGTGGACAATGCTGGCCTTGAACTTGGAGCTATTTTTCTGCCTCAGCCTCCTAAGTACTAGGATTATAAATGTGTTGCACAATACCCACCTTCAATTCATTCTTTAAAATAATAGATATTCATGTTCAAATTTTGCACTAGAAGGACTGGAAAGGGTTGAGAGCTAAAGAACAAAGACCAATGAGCAGTGAGCTTACAGGAGTGACCTTGCAGGGGTGACCTCACGGAAAACTGATCACAGCTCCATTGTGTGTTGGGTGTGACAAAGAGGGAGAATGGGTTGAGCCCTCTGGATGTAAAATGAATCAGGATTACCACATGGACAGGATGAGAGGGAAAGGGAGAAGAAGAGGGAGGAAGAGGAAAAAGGAGGAAGATAAGGGAGGGAAGGAGGAAGAGGAAGGAGGAATGGAGGGGATGGGGAAGGGGGAGGCAGAAAGAGGAGATTTGCTCAGAGAAATGCTCGTTCTCCATCACAGGCAGCTGTTTTCTGAGATAGATGACCCTAAGGGAGCAGAAGGGAAGATGCTCAACCTGAGACTATTGAATTTTTTTTTTTTTAAAGATTTATTTATTTATTATGTACACAACATTCTGCCTTGATGTATGCCCGCACGCCAGAGGAGGGCGCCAGATCTCAGTACAGATGGTTGTGAGCCACCATGTGGTTGCTGGGAATTGAACTCAGGACCTCTGGAAGAACAGCCAGTGCTCTTAACCTCTGAGCCATCCCTCCAGCCCGAGACTATTGAATTTGAGATACTTTTAGGGAAGGGAGATGAGGTGCAGGCCAGCAGTCTGGACATGTCTGTCTGGAATTCTAAAGGTGTCATTGGAGGCTATGGCTGCACATAGGGGACAGTATCTCCCAAGGGAAGAGGTTCTGAGTGAGGAAATGGTCTTTAGAATATGTACACACACACACACACACACACACACACACACACACACACACACACACACTGTCTTAGGGTTTTATTGCTGTGAAGAGACACCATGACCTTGGCAACTCTTCTAAAGAAAACATTGAATTGGGGAGTCTCACTTCCAGTTTCAGAGGTTCAGTCCATTATCATCATTACGGGGAGCAGGGCAGCAGGCAGGCAGACATGGTGCTGGAGATGAGAGTGCTACATCTTGCAGGCAACAGGAAGTCAACTGACTGTCACACTGAGGGAAGCTTGAGCCAAAGAGTCACCGAAGTCTGCCCCCACAGTGACACATTTCCTCCAAAAGGCCACACCTACTTCAACAGGTCCCATTCTGATAGTACCACTCCCTTTTGGGGCCATTTTCTTTCAAACCACCACACACACACAAAGACATACACACACATACACATGCACAAAACATACATATACACACAACACATCCATACACACATATATATACACACGCATACACATACATGCATACACACATGTAAATGATTTATACATGTTCCTGTTCAAAAGAGCCCAGGCAGAATGAGGTGCTGGCTGAGGAGACAGAATTAACTTTCAGCAATAGCAACAGTGGAAACCAATTTTACTCAATAATTTACATTTACAACATTTTGCAACAGATCTCAGTGATATGCAGCTTGGCTCCTTCACTGAACTGAAAAGAGGACAAGCTGGGGAGCTCCTACTGAAGGCCAGCCAGCTAATCTGCCCCGTGTAGATGACAGTCCAGGAGAGGCACTGATTTCATCACTCAGGGAGGAGACATCAGCTTGGTTCTGCCCAGAGTTCATTAGTCATTTAATCAAGACGTAATTTACAATTAGTGTTAGCCTTGAAGCTAATCCTATGTGGTAGGTATAACCCAGCTAGAGAAGTTAGCTTTAAAACCTAAGACAATGGGGAAGGAAAATTAAAACCACAAGAGAAGAGGCTGTCTCTACAGAAAGACGGTTTCTCTTCTCACATCTTCTAGAACAGTGGTTCTCAACCTTCCTAAAGCTGTGGCCTTTCAGTACAGTTCCTTGTGCCATCCTTATGGTGATGCCCAATCATAAATTTATTTCTTTGCTACTTCACAATGGTAATTTTGCTACTGTTATGAATTGCAATATAAATATCTGATGTGTGACCCACGTGGAGTCACAACCCACAGGTCGAGAACTACTGTTCTAAGAGGACCTAATTGATGGAGGAGTGTCTATGTGTTACTTTCATTATTAATAAAGAAAACTGCCTTGGCCCTTTAAGAGACAGAAAATTAGGTAGGCGGAGTAGAGAGAACAGAATTGTGGGAAATGGAAGCAGAGTTGGGGAGATGCTTCAGGCAGTCACCATGATTCTCCTCTCTGAGATGGACGCAGGTTAAGATCTCTCCTGGTAAGCCACACCTCGTGGTGCTACACGGATTGGATTACTAAATATGGGTTAAAGGAAGATGTGAGAATTAACCAATAAGAAGCTACAGATAACGGGCCAAGCAGTATTTAAATGAATATAGTTTCTGTGTAATTATTTTGGGTAAAGCTAGCCGGGTGGTGGGATACAGCCCGCCGCTTAATTCTACACCTAATTTTGTCACAGCCACCTGGGAGACTCTGATGCTTGAAAATCTCATGGATCTTGGTACCACTGACTGCAGCAGGCAGATGTCGTTGAACGTTGTCTCTGAAAGTGCTTTGTCACGTTTCTCTCTACATAAGCACTCAGTAGGGTTGTACTTCTCAGTCCATTTGTGGTGGGGTAGAGAAATGAGATTATTTCTGGAGCATGTATTATCAATGGAGAGGCTGATGCATGTCTAACTCGGCATTTTGAACTGACCTCAGGATCTTCCCAGGGCTCGTGTCTTCTTGCCCAGTGACCAGAATCTTTGAAATAGCAGCTGCTGGAAGGCAGAGCTCTCTTTGAGGAGCAGAGCACTTTGATAAGTTAAAACGGATGTGGAACAGACTAAGACATAAATCTGTATTATTTTAAGCCGCAGAGACGTGGACACTCTTTGTTACTACATCAAACTTAAGACCATACTGACCAACACTGTGGGCATCCTACTTTCTGCTCTTGTGGGGGCTGAATGAATAGCTGATGTAGTCAGTTTTTAAAGGATGATTAGATATCTCTACGTTCCCTCATTCCAGAATTTTACCCTCAGAAGAATCTCAGGGGGCTTGTGGGAATACTGTGGTTTGTTCTTAATGTTTTAATATTTTGTTTTGTTCTTTTTCTGTCAAGGATATGGAGACGAGTACGGGGCCCCCTTAAAGGGACTGACCTAAGGCAGACAGAATGCACAAGCTGTACAAAGGAAAAGGTAAACAAGAAACAATAACGCTGGCCCCCAGGAAGGGAGGAGGAGAGGGAGGTAAGCAGAGCTCATGGAAAATGACTGTGAATTTCTTTTGCACTCATAAAACGTCTTCTTGCTACTTTCTGCCTTTTTTTTCCCTTATAAGGGCCTGGGAAAGCAGTTTCCCATTTGTGAATGTTAATAGTGACTGCAAACTTGAGGAGATCTAGAATTATTTAAGAGAAAAAACTTCTAGGCACATCTGTGGGGGGACTTTTTAGACTGGACCAACTGAGGGCGGATGACTCACACGCAAAGTGGTCGGCACCTTCCTCGAGTTGGATTCCTGAACTGGGGAAAACAGAATGCCAACAACACCTTAGCATTCTTCTTCCCTTGCTCCCTGACTGTGGTGCGATGTGACCAGCTGCCTCTCGCTGTACCTTCTCTGCTATGATGGAGCTTGTACCCTCAGACCACGAGCCAAAGCAAACTCTTCCTTGAGTTGCCCCTTTTGTCACAGCAGGGGAAAAAGCTGGTACTCAGCAGTGGAGGCACTGGTGTGATGAACTGGGGCCGTGAGGTTATTAGGCCCTAGAGCTGGTTTGCGGGAGGAGCGTGGAAGAGTCTGAACTTCGGGCTAGAATAACCTTGAGTGTTTAAGCAGAGCTCACTAAGCTGCTCTGATGGAAGTTTGGAAGATTCAAAGCCTGAGAGAAATGTGGGAAGTAGAGGCCCATATCATGATCTCTCGGAGAAGAATAGGATTCTATTCGGAACTGGGATAGGGGCCATTTGAGTTATAGTTTGGCAAAAAAAAGTTGCATTCTGTGCATGTCCTGAGAATTTTATTGTGACTAAATTAAAAAGTAATAATTTGCTTGATGGAGGAAATATCAAAATAGAATAGAATATAGGCTGTGCATGGTCATTGCTCTCCCATCTGACCTAGGTCAATAGTGAGAGGTAGCAGGGAGTGGAGTAGAAAGATACACGAAATACACTGTTTTATCAGGGAAAGGGAAATGTGCCCTTGGTATAAGACTCCACACATAGAAGGCCCCAGCTCATAAAACCATAAATCCCTTTGAAAGGAGAGACCTTGAACTCAGAATGCTACTAAAGGCGTTTCCAGCTGGCAAAGGACTGCTCAGAAGGCCTTTCCCTTAGACTCAGCTGTCCAAGCATACACAGCCTCTACAGCTTTGGTCAGAGCAGCCAAGCTGTACTCTAAGTTGGCAACAGATCTTGGCAGTGCCATTCATAGGCTACTGGTTCTGTATACATTAAAGATGCAATAATGAGAGCAGTGGGCGGCCTGCACCAGGGTTCAGAGAACTGATAAGGCCAGCAACGTGCGACACGGTTGGATTCCTGCAAGGCCATTGTATGGTGCTTTGAAGGTGAAGTTTAGATTGCAGTGGAGACCCTGGGATGCTGGAGAAACCCGGATCATAGGATAGTCATCAAGAAAAGCAGAAGACACAAAATGGAGCTGGCCCAAGAGTTGCTATCTCTGCCGATGGCAGAGCAACTCAAACCCTTTGGGTCCCAGTTGATCCTATCGTGAGTCTTAACTGCTGGACATGAACCCGCAGGCCTTGGCCTTTCTGTGTTCTCTTCATCTCCATCTTTCCCTGCTCTTCTCCCATTTATGATTTTTATAATGGGTATGTTCTGTGCAATTGTATATTGGAAGTAAATAATTGGTTTTTAGGGTTTTGCAGTTAAGAAATTGCCTCAGTGAATATCTGAACGGACTGTACTTACATATTTGAATAGTGTTGTAACTGTTAAAAGTGACTGGGACTCTTGAAGTTGGACTGGATGCATTTTGCATTAGGAGATGGCCATGAGCCTGTGGGGATAAAAGGAGGGTATGGCTTACGTGTGATATTTGCATCACATATTGACGAGGAATGGATTTGTAGTTAGCATTGCTCATCAGCTTGATGGGATTTAGTATTAAATGGCAGACAAACTGCTGGGCGTAGCTACAGGGGAGTTCCTAGAATGAGTTAGCTAACGTGGGAGACCTGCCCTAGATATGGGAGGCACAATTCCACGGACTGGGGTCACAGACTGAGTAAAGGAAAAAGCCAGTGGAACATAAGCATTTTTTTCTGTTTTCTGACCTCAGACACGGTGTGGCCAGTCACCCCAAGCTCCTGTTACCCTGCTTTCCCTGCCACAATGGACTGTACCCTCAAACTAAGCAATGTCAACCTTCCTTCCATTCGTTTGTCATGTGTTACCACCATGGTCTGGGCTTTCCCATCTATTCTTAGGCAGAAATGCCACTCTGAAGGGCATACTCTTCAAAAAGGGTTGATGACTGTTAACAGAACGGAATTCCATGTTTACCATCTGTGTGGTCTCTGAGAAGGATCTCATGTGTCCCAGCTCAGTTTTGCTATCCGTCAAATAAGTCTCACAATACTGGCACTTAACTCCGCTCTGTGGTGCTGCCGCGAAGATGAAGAGGACTAACGTGTGCAGGGTCCTCAGCACGGTACCTCACACAGCCTTGCAGAAGGATAATGCTTCTAACATTTATTCATACAAAGAAAATGCAGGAGGAAAAATGAGAGATGTCCGTCTGTCTGGTTGCTCTAACAAAACCCCATAGACTGAGTACCTTAAAAACAATAGAAAGCTATTTCTGAGTTTCAGAGGCTAGAAGTTCATGATCAAAACACCAGCAGAATTTCTGTCTGGTGAGTCTCTGTCCGTAGGTGGCACTTTTCGGTGTATTTTGGTATGGTGGGAGGGGAGGAAGCTCTCTGAGAACTCTCTTACAAGGGTTCAAATCCATTGTCACGACCTAGTCAGTCTCCCAGAACACTGTCTCCTAACGACACCTGAACTTCCATCACGTGAGCTGGGATTAGGCTGTGGGAATGGGGCATGAAGTGGTAGGCAGATTTTATTTGCTACAGATCCTTAATGGGGTCTGGCACCACCCAGAGACTCCATCACCATACTGAAATTCATGATCAGTTCTACCCGGGAGACTGCTTGAAGAAAAAGGGGTTAAGGGCTCTATAAATCCTCTGGACAGTGGATGGAAGGGGCTGCTGACCCCGCTCCCCAGTCTCGGGAGAGTGAAGAGTGACCCAAGACAATCAGCATCCTGTGCTTGTCTGCAGATGCCAAGTGTGGAGACAGGGCTTTCCTGTTTTCGCAGAAGGGCAAAGATGAGAACGAAGTCGTTTGGGGATCATTCCGAAGCTCCAGAAAACAGTTAGCTGGAGGACGTGGACAAAGAGCAGATCTCTAAAACCGCTTTCTTCAGGGAACAGCGGATGCTTTAGAAACGTCTGCTTTGTGTCCGCAAAGATGGGGCGGGAGAACCCGAATTCTCTAACAGCGGAAAAGCCAACAAGAAAATACATGAGGTCCGCGAGGTAGGATGAGGGAGCAAACGGCGTTAGAGGTGTCTTTCCCATGAACACCTTTGCCTCTGGGATTAGAAGTCCAACTCTAACACCAGGGCAGAATGGGTGGCCCCATGGGAGCTCTCTTCAGCTCAGTTAAGTGTTGATATGTAGGACACAATTCATTCAGCATGGATTCTGTCACTCTGGATCCTATTCCCACCCACTCCTACCTCCCAGACTCCCCCCGGAAAGTTGCCTGGAAAGCAGTGTGCTATGAATTCCAGCTTCTCTAATCTTCCATCTTTGTGGGGAGGACGCCACCTTGGAGCCAGCTCTCTATGACAGTCCCTCCCAAGGTTCCACGGGCCTCCTCCTCTAAAGATGTATAGGCAAAAGTTTAAAAATCCCTAATGCTATAGAAACCAGACAAGACTGAGAAAGGACAACAAATCTGCCATATCAGTTTTCATTTGTAATAAGGGCCAGCGTTCCTTCAGGAAATGGACTGACTCCAAGAAAAAGGAGAAATCATTCAAAAACCCAGGTTTGGAAGCTCAGGAAAATGTCAGAGTGACGTGAGTCTACGGCAGACAACAATATGTGATGAGAGAAAGATTTAAACTGAAAAACATAGTTCCCTCCAACAAGAAGGTGCAGAAACAGCGAGGAGAGTATCGGGTGGAGAAACCTGCGCGGGCAAACGGTTGGTGGGAATTACCGGGCGGCTGTGAGAGCAGAGTGCCAAAGGCCTCCCTCAGGGAAGAAACATTACAAAGGGGGTAAGGAGGAGGCAGAAATGACAGACCCAGGACAGACTCTACAGTGACAGATTGTGGGCTTGAGCCACATGCAGTGCTCAGGTCTCTCAAACAGAGCAAAACCAGAAGCGGCAAAAGGACAGGCACGCCCAGCTGGAAAACTCCCCCTCGACCCTAAAACAGGTCTCCCTGTTGCAGAAAAATATGCATCGACACAGACCTTCAGTAGTGACTGCTGAGATGAGACGCTGTGGCTGTCGTGTAAGAACAGAGCACCTTCTGAAGGTGGTCCTGATCCTGCTGCAGGAAGGAGTGCGTTTTCAAGTTCCTTAAAGGAGAAGGCGCAGACCTGGTAAGAAGCAAAGTAAAACCAGTGATGAAAACGTAAAAGTACAGAAGTCTCCAGGATGAAAACAGCGTGGTCCAGATGCCACTCTTCCCAGTGACAGGCAGACAGAACTGTGGCCAGTGCCCCGCCAGCACTTCTTTACAGAATGTAACCAAAAGGTTTTAAGGTTTATCTAGACCTGCAAAGAAAGCCAAGAAAGTTCTAGAAAAAAAAGCAATTGCCTTGTAATTGCTCTAGCTATTAAAGCAAGTTGCCGTGTTTCAGTGATCAGAATAGCCTTGCAATGACCTCAGGGGAGGCAGGGCAGAAACACGTGCCGAGAAATGTGGATATACGTAGACAATTTCCTAAACAATAAGGGGGGCATTAAATCATGTTAGGAAAGGGCTATTACCCAGTAAAATATATTAGCACAACTCATTATACATTTGGCAAAGTACTGCCCACAAAATTGCAGCAGTAATAAACTGTGATCTTTATCAAGTTAATTAAATGCAAGATAGAAAAACCACAGAACACTAGAAGGAAGTACAGGGCAACACTTGTAATCTTGAATCAGAATCTCAAAGCTCTCGAAGGAAACTGGATAGAACCAACTATACAAACAAACAAACAAACACCACCAATACTACCAAAACATCTTCAGGATGGAAAATGTGATAATAAACATTAAAATAAAGCGAAACTAAATCCTGGGTGTTTGTGTGTGTACGTGTGTGCATTTTGTGTGTGTGTGTGTGTGTGTGTATGTGTGCGTGTGTGTATGTGTGTGTGTTGCTAGGTGTGGCACCAGCCTCACACATCCCAGGGAAGTTGCCTAACATCGCTCTGTCTCTCATCCTAAAACTGACCTGGGAACCTTTGATAGGAGCTGAATATGATTGTATTAGAGGTTCTTTCAAACAAACATGCAAAATCCCGGTGCCTTGATTGCTGCCACCCACACCCCTCTCCAGGACTACACCCATCCCGTCCTTGACTGACTGAGTGTTGGCTGTCCAGGGATCTTCTTGGGGTTGTCCCTGCGAAGGAAAGCTGAGGTCCAAGGGCTGCAGCTCCTTCTAGTGGCAGTGTGCATTGCATGGGTCAGTTCTCCAAGGCTGTTTGGATCAGATGCCCATGCCATCTGAGGGCTTGGTGATGTTGCAGCTGAGCCTGCCTTACGCTGCTGTCCTCTCATGATGTTAGAGCAGTAGTTGTAAGACCGTCCTCTCTCCTTCCAGCTGTTTCTCAGAAAGCCAGCTGTCTTAGTTACTTTTCTATTGCTGTGATAAGACACCATGACCAAGGCCACTTACAGAAGGAAGGGCTTACTTGGGGCTAGAAGAGGTATAAGTTTGTCCCTATCATGGCAGGGAAGTGTGACAGCAGGCAGGCGTGGCAACTGGAGCCGGGAGCTGAGAGCTAAGGGCTCACGACTTTGAGTACAAACAGAAGACAGAGAGAGCAAGTCCCTCAAAGCCCCCCCACAGTGACACATTTCCTGAAGCAAGGACACTTCCTTCAGCTCTTAAACCTAACGAACAGGGCCACCATCTTATTCAAACCCCCGGACCTGCCAAATCCGATGCAGGTACTGCGTTATTACTTCAGATCCGATTACCAGACAATGTGACTTAAGAGACTCCTTCTGCTTTCTATCTCCGTGACGAAATGCCCGTGACAATTACCTTACAAGAGGATGAGGCTTATCTTTGGCACACAGTTTCAGTCCTTGGGTACCATGCTACCTAATACCTCCTCCAAGGATGCGCTCCGAAAGGTCTAGCCTTCTCCCACTGGGATGTACCTCTAACAGTCCCTTCCCCTCAGTAGCACCGTGCTGGGAAGGAACTAAGGCTTTCCCACATGGGCCTTTGGAGGACACTTATCTAATCTCAGGCAGACACCAACCAAAACATAAGCACAAACATAAGCAGAAAACATAAGCACAGGTCACAAAAGGAACAGAAGGAGAAAGGCAAGCTAGATGGCTGATAGGGCTGAGCACGCAAATGTAGCCCACAAGAAGAGAAGCAGCCGAGAGCCCGAGCTGCCTGGGAAGGCAAACATCTCCAAGGGCAAATGTGGCTGTGCACTGAAAACTCAGAAAGGCCCATGACCATGCTCGGGAAGGGTTCTCCTGGTGCCTGTACTCTAAGGAGCTAGTGGTACAAAGACAGGTGCCTTAGCATTCTCCCAAGAAACAGAAGCAATAGTGTGTATATGTGTGCTTTTTGTGTATGTATGTGTGCATGTGTATGTGCCTATATGTGTGTGTTCATGAGTGTATATGTGTGTATGTATGTGTGTGCAGATGTGTATGTGTATTTATATATGTGCGTAAAATGTGTGTGTACGTATGCGTGTATGTATGTGCACAAGTGTGTATACATGTGCTTGTGTGTATGTATATGTATATGTATGTGTGTGTATATATATGTATGTGTATGTATGTGCATGTGTGTTTTGTATGTGTACATGTATGGGTGTATATATTGTATTCATGTGTGTATGTGTGTTTGTGTGTGTGAGTGTACATAAGAGACTTATTGTCTCACACGATCACAGTGGCTAAAAAGTCTGCAGCTGCAGGTTCTGAATGCTTAACTTTTCTCTCTGTTTGGGGCTTTGATTGATTAGTTGCATCCCCTCCATAATGAGGACAACCTGCTCAACCCAGTCTACCAATTCAGATTTATTCTTGTTCAAATACACCTTCACGCACACATACACAGAGGTCTAGCTGATCAGGTGTTCAAGCACTCTATGGCCTAGTCAAGTTGGAATGCCAAGTTAGCGTTAGCTACTGCTAACTAACTCAGTGCATACATCCATAGCCATGGGCTGAGAGAGTAGCAAAATCACAGAAAAGCACAGCCCAAGCTGGCCACATCTTCTTTCAGTTCTGAGGTACCTAGAACCAAGCTTTCCACCCCAGGAATATCCCGGAGTACACTAAACCTTTGCTGTTAGGCTCCTGTGCTACCCAGAGTAGATGACAGGTGACCCTCTCCTCACTGGGCCGTTAAGTGAAACTTGGCTGGAACTTCAAGAGAAGCCACACTGACAGTCCTTTGCTTCTCCCTAATCTCAACTCATTGCTCTGGCTGCATGTCCCAGACTCCTGAATCCTCCTGCTCCCCTAGGAACTAAAAGACAATGCCTTTTAGTATTTAATTTTGTGTACCCTCAGACTCACTCTTGAGGCTTCTGGGAATTGATTTCTTTTGGACATTAAACTCCTAATTGTGGCATTTCCTATGTTCTTTGTAAAAGCCTCTTTACTCTAACCCGTTACCAGGGATCCTTGCCAGCTGTGCAGGGAGTGGAATTTGACTTGCCCTACAGATGTGCCAGTGGCCTGTGAATAGAGAGCTGCATGGGGGGGGGCACTTCCTGTGTTGGCTTCTTTCTTTCTTTCTTTCCTTCCTTCTTTCTTTCTTTCTTCCTTCCTTCCTTCCTTTCTTTCTTTCTTTCTTTCTTTCTTTCTTTCTTTCTTTCTTTCTTTCTTTCTTTCTTTCTCCTTTTCTAGACAGGGTATCCCTATGAAGCTCTGGCTGTCCTGGAACTCGCTCTGTAGTTCAGGTTGGCCTCGAACTCAGAGATCTGCCTGTCTCTGACTTTCAAGTGTCTTGGGCTTTGATGTGATCTCAGTCATGAAAGGTCTCTAGGAATTTGTACCAACATATTCTGTCTGGAGAGCTCAGGACCCTTGGTACCAGCTGTCCCCAGCAGCAAGGAAGGAAGGCCTCTACATAGGGCCAGTGATGGGAGTCCTTCACAGCCCGTCTGAGATCAGTAACACACAAACGCTCTCCCTTCCCCTTCCTTCTGTCTCATATTTCAAAGTTTAGTTACCATCAGAAAAATGAGATGATAATTAGCTCTCAGACCTTCACTAGGCACTAAATAAATGTAACAACATAGCATTCTCCTTTGAAAGCTCAAGGAGGCAGATTATTATTCTAGAGGGACTTCTAACATTTCATAGGGTGTCAGGGTTTTCAATGAGTTTCGTTTCCCTTTAAGAACCAGATCGCCACTGCCCAGCTCTCAGCATCCCCCAAAGCTCTCCTGCTTTTAAAAGCTAAGTACAAAACATTAAAACAAAAGTTTTATTTATTTATTTTATGTGTATGAGTGCTTTGCCTGCGTGTATGTCTGTGTACCGTGTGTGTGCCTGGTACCCAAAAAGGCCAGAGGAGAATGTCAGATCTTCTGGGACAGGAGTGACAGATGGCTGTGAGCTGCCATGTGGGTGCTGTGAATTGAAATTGGGAATTGGGTCCTCTGTAAGAGCAGCCCGTGTTCTAACCACTGAGCCACCTCTCCAGCTTCTACATTTTTCCCCCAGAAACAATACCCACCCAAAGCAAAAGCTTCCAACTGCATAGTGCAGTATAAGGCAGAAAGGAGAGAGCTGTGGTCCCAGACACTAGTTCACTCTCCAGAGGCAGCCTCTACGCACACTGCTGTTTCTAGCGCTTTTGCTGCGCACAGAGCCAGAGAAACCTGGGTCGATACAATTGTTAGTAAAGATGCTGAGATAGTGACGCCTTTAAGGCACACTCCCTGCTCTTGGGCAGTTCAGATGTCCTGGGTGCATTCCCAGGACTTCGCAGCAGGCCACTGCCCTGTTCAGATTCATGTTTTGTTCAACTATGGCAGTTACTGTCGTTTACCCAACCAGCATGGCAAACTGGGGCACATAGATTAGCGTACAGGTTTTAACAGTAAGCGTCCCAGTGGATGGTCTTTTTACATATGTTTTAGATGAACTGGGTGAGTGCATTATTAACAGGAAGGAAATTAAAAGTCTTTGAGCGTTCTCTTTTGCTGATATAAAAATTTAATAACAATCAAATCAAGAGGACATTTTTAAAAGTTTTACTCTGTTTAAGTTTTTTTTCTTATTATCAAATGGCATTCTTTTTAATTTGGTCTGTAAACCCATCCCTAAGCTGTGACAAAATTAATCTTAAAAAACAAAACAAAACAGAACAAAACAAAAACCCCGGGTTGACCCCCTGTATCCATAATTGCTTTTCGTAGATCATTTAAACAATTATGTCTTGGACAGCTCCGGGCTGGCCTCCTTGTACCAGCTCCTCCCCTGCCGCCGTGAACCAGGCATTCCTCCGCCTGGCTTGCTGACCTTCGCTGATTTTACTTGGAGCTATTATCCCAATTGACTCAGCCTTGGCTGACATCTGGATGTATTTTATAACAGACTGTTTTCATAATTCCTCAGAAAAGTTCTCAGGATTAATACTTGTTTATTTTCATCTTCCCCTGGACCTTAAATGAATCGGCAGCGTTCCTTACTGGAAGCCATTTTACACAGACAGGATGGAAAATCCATCAGACTTCAGGCACCGCTGCTTCAAACCCTAGTGGCCACCGGACATTTCACCAGGATGGCAGTAAAGTCAATGCATGGCTCGCATGGCTGGGTACTAGGGATGTGTACCATGGGGTTACCTTCCCCATGTAAATGGGGCCTGACAGGAAGCCAGGCCTGAGCATGCACACCATGGGAAGACATCTTGGGGTACTATGTCTTTTGTTCTCTCTATTATGTTTTCTTGTTCCCTGTCTTAAGGTTTTCTCTTTGACCTTCAAGCTTTTTAGCTTTTGGGTTGGGGATACACAGCCCTGAAGCAGAGCACTTTCCTAGCTTGTGTGAGTCATGGGTTCAACTCCCAGTACAGAGGAGCATAGATCAGAAACAGGGCTTTGTTTCTGAAGAACTAAGATCCCAGAAGGGATGCAGTTAGATTGCCTTGGAATGGAATGGGAGGGGTTTTATTGGTTTGTCCTTCAAGCTGTGATAAAACTATCAATTTAAAACCCCCGAGGAGGATCTTAGAATGAGGAAGACGGAGGCAAGAGGATCAGGAATACAGCTATGTAGTGAGCTTGAAGTGAGCCCAGACCATGTAAGAACCTGACAAAAAGAACAATGACAATGACTATGACAGCAGCAACAGCAGCAGCAGCAGCAGCAGCAACAACAACAACAGCAAGAATGGTAGTGGTGGCTGTGGCAGCAGCAGCAGCAGCAACACCTGGAGTTGAAGTCTGGTGCCTCATGTCAAAATTTCCCAGCATGCCAGGCGGTGGTGGTGCACACCTTTAATTCTAGCACCCGGGAGGTAGATGCAGGTGGATCTCTGTGAGTTTGAGGCCATCCTGGTCTACAACAGCTATTTCCAGGACAGCTAGGGCTGTTACACAGAGAAATTCTGTCTCTAAAAACCATAAAAAAATCCCAGCATGCTGGAAGAAGCTGAGGCAAGAGGATTATTAGAATTTCTATGTCAGCCTGGGCTACAGGGTGAGAGCATAAAACAAACACCCCCCCCCAAAAAAAAACCCAAACAACAGAACAAACTGTGTTGAATTGTGTCTTAGTCAGTGTTCTATTGCTGTGAAGAGACACCATGACCATGGCTGTAGGGAAATAGGGTCAGCCAAAGACACCATGACCATGGCTGTAGGGTAATAGGGTCAGCCAAAGAAACCCACCCTGGCCCTGAAATCAGAGCCAGTGAAAGAAACACACCCTGGATCAGAGACCAGGGATTCTGAGCCAGTGAAAGAATTACTTTAGCCCTGAACCCAGAACCAAAGAAATACTCCCTGACTCTGAAACCAGTGCCAAAGAAACACACTTTGGCCCTAGAATCAGAGGCAGTGAAAGAAATATGCCCTGACCCTCAAACTAGAGCCAAAAAGCTAAAAAAAAGGCCAGTGAAGAAACACACAGCTTGGCCCTGAAACTGGAGCCAAATCTGCTCCGATCAATTAAACTGAAAACCAACCAATCCCTGTGCAGGGAAAATGAACCAGTCCCTGAGCCGAAAACCAACCAATCCCTGAGCAGAGATCTAGCCGATCTGAGCTCAAGGGACTGAAATCTGACCAATTCCCACCCTGAAAACCTTCTCCCTGGGAAAACTCCACCCCTAAAGCCCTATATTAGCCCTATGCTTGTTCAATTTGTGGCTGCTCTTCTTCCACCCTAGTAGAGGTGCCACTCTCCTGGATGCTTTGCTCCCAGGTTTGGGTGAAGAACTTTTTTCACCGGAGCAGAGATAGAGTCGAGCAGAGGAGCACTTTAACACTTTCACTGGGGAAACATTCCCCTAGCAGAGCATAGTTGTTACACTGGGGAAACATTCCCCTAGCAGAACATAGTTGTTGCACTTTGGAGAACATCAGAGTCGAGCTGTAACAACTGAGCCGTAACAACTTTGCTGGGGAAGCCCTCTCCTTCAAGAGCAGAACTGTTACATTGGGAAAACCTTTCCCTAGAGCACTAGCTCCTACGCTACTATTACCTGTGCTATGCCCTGGCTCCCGACTGCCAGAATACCCTTCCACCTGAGCTGTAACACTCGGTATGCCCTGGCTCCCGACATCCAGGATCTCTTTCCTTCTGAGCTGTGACATTTACACTGGCAGCTCTTACAAAGGAAAGCAATGAATTGAGGCTGGCTTGCAGTTTCAGAGGTCTAGCCCTTATCCTCATGGAGGGGAGCATGACTGGTGGCTGAGAGTTCTACATCTGGATCTACAGGTAGCAGGAAGAGCAAAAGTCTCTGGGCCTGGCTTGGGTTTTGAAACCTCAAAGCCCACCCCCAGTGTCACACTTCCCCCAAGGAGGCCACACCTACTGATCCCTATCAAGTCGTGCCACTCCCTAAGGACCAAGCGTTCATATATATATATATATATATATATATATATATATATATATATATATATTCTATGGGGGTGATTCCTATTCAAACCAGCTTGTAATCCATGAACTCTCTCTCTCTCTCTCTCTCTCTCTCTCTCGCTCTCTCTTTCTCTCTCTCTCTCTTTTTCTGTGTGTGTGTAAAGCTGACCATACTTTGTGAAAACAAACACTAATACAATCAAACTATGTTGACCTGCTGTGACCTATAAATTCTCACCCCACCTCCCCGGTATGTGTGGTCACCCTGGTGTCACATTGGCAGAAACTTCCAAGGTTTTTAGCATCGTCACCCCAAGCTTTTCTTCAGTCTCTTGTGGTTGGTCTAATGTGAGTGGACAGGCCACTGACATTTGTCCCTGAAGTCTAATATCTTTTCCAAAAGTGCAATTTTGTTTCTTGCAGCGGACTGGTATTGTCTTCACATTGTGTTTGAAAGAGCAGAGAGTTGTGACCTGGTCCCAGGTAGACTGTGTGAGTGTGGAGTGGGCCGGGGATGCTGAACCCATTGTGGCTCTTGGTGGCCAATTCCTGATCACAGGCTGTGGGGGAGTTGGGGCATTGATTTCCAGGCAACAACATTCTTTAAACTCATGGATATGCACTAAGAGCTCCTTCTTTTATGAATATGCAATAAGAACCCTTTCTGTAGTTCAGGAAGGTAGGAGAGCATGTGTGTGGTTATGTGCACATGTATGAATACGTATACACAGATTAACTCACTAAGGGTATGTAAGTACATAAAATTAAATTTTTTTTTTAATTTAAAGGAAAGTACTTACAATAATGAATTCTTGGGCTGAGGGTGTGTTCAGTGGTGGAGCTCTTGCCCTTTGATGCCCAGCAATAGAAAGAAAAATGGAAAAAGAAACAAACAATAAACTTCAGGCACTCAAATTAGAAGCCAAATGGTCCCTCCAAATCTCTATGGTTACCACAAGATCCCAATACTTTATGTAAGGCACACAGAATTGACTCCAAGTAGACTGTAAACATTGAACTATCTGTTATAGCTTCGAGAGAAATCACTAATAATACAGTGCACCAAAGTATTGCTTCACAAATAAAAAACACAAATGAGTTAAATGGAACTCTGAGCACTTCAAGTAAATGGTGAGGAAAGCTTGGGATAATTAATTTAAACTCTTTAGGTAGGGACAGATGACAGTCTTGAGGCAAATACCAGAAGGCAATTAAGTTCTGTCACAGCTATGGCCCATTTCCTGGCACCAACTTCTATATTAGTTACTTTTCTACGGTTGTGATAAACACCACGAGCAGCTTATGAGAGCAGGGCTTGATTGGTTTAGTTGTACATATAGTCCATTTCCATCCATTTCCTCTACATGTCATGATTTCATTGTTCTTTTTGGCTAAATAAGAGTACATCAGGTATATTGCCACCTCTACTTTATGAACTCCTCTGTTGATGGACGTCTGATGTGGGCACATTTCTTAGCTCTGGTAAACAGTATAGCAACAAGCATGGGCTGACAAGTATCTCTGAAGTAGGACTTGGGGTCGCTATGGTGTACCTTCAAGTGGTACAGCTGTATTATGTGACAATTATTCTGTAGTGACAACTGCTGGCTGCGGTGCTGCCTCCCAGATCCTGGCCACCTGGCTAGCTTATGCCCCGAAATAACAACACACAAACTGCATTCATTTAAACACTGCCTGGCCCATTAGTTCCAGCCTCTTACTCACATCTTGATTCACCCATATCTAATAATCTGTGTAGCACCACAAAGTGGTGCCTTACTGGCAAGATCCTAGCGTACGTCCATCTTGGGCCAGAGCTTCATTGCGTCTGGCTCAGAGAGGAGAGGCATGGCAATCTGACTGAGCCATCTACCTCACTTCCTTCTTCCTGTTCTGTCTACTCCACCCACCTAAGGGCTGGCCAAGGCAGTTTCTTTATTAACGAATGAGATCAACACAAACAGAAGACTCTCCCACACAATTATATTTTTAGTTTTTCCAGAAGCTTCCATACTTGTTGTCATAGTGGCTATAACAACTTATACTCCCAATAGCAGTGAACAAGTGTCCTTCTTTCCCTACATTCTCCTTAACCTCCATTGTAATTTTAGTTTTAATTTTTTTGAGAATTTCATATGAGTACTGTATTTATATCATTTCCATTCCCTCCCCACCTCCAACTCCTCTGTGTCCTTTCTACTTCCTCCCAAATCCATGATGTCTTTGTCTCTAATTATTGTCACACACATATTACATACATAATCGACTGAGCCCAATCAGTGTTGCTCATATATACATGTATTTAGGGCTGACCATTACTCTTGGCTCTCCAATCATGGGGTGCTCTCAGCAGCTACCAATTGTCTGTAGTTCAGGTTGGCATGTGGCTTTGTGATACCCTTCTCATGTTGGCATGCCAACTGGCATTATCACTGTGCAGGGCTTGTCTAGGTGGCCACATTATTGAGGTTTTATGGATTCAGCATCCTTGTCGTGTCTAGAAGACACTATCCAGCAGCTGGCATTATTGTTCTGGCTCTTACCATCTTTCTGATTTGTCTTCCATGAAATTCCCCAAGCCATGGTTGGTTGGCTTATTGTTTTGAACAACGACAGGGCAATCTATCATGGTGAGATCACTTAAGAGAACAAATCTTGTCTCAAGACAGAAAGAAGAAAAAGAAAGGGAAGAAGGTGAAACCATGGCCATACAGTGGTCGTCAAGGTCACACCCACAATGACTTGAACACCTCTTCCTAATGCCTGCCTCTTAAAGTTCCCACCATTGCCCAGAAGTGCCACTCACGTCTTTAAGAAATTGGATTCCAGGGGAAAGTCAAGAGCCAAACCACAGCTCTACATGAGAGAAATTGGGAATTCTCTACCAGACAAACACGTCTCTCTCTCTCTAGTTTCATGCATATTTCTTGAGAGCATGTAAGGTTTCTCTAAGCAACACATAACTTAGAAATTATAACAGAAAAGACTAATAAATATGAGTGCATAAAAACAAGATTAAAATCCACCAAAGAAAAAAATGACGGAACTTAAGTTACAGCATAAAACTAGAAAGATATTTGCCAAATATGTCAGATGAGATAAAGCCCGGGATTATAAATCCATTTCTAAAATCCAGAAACTCAGTAGACAAGTTGAGAAAGAACACGATCAGGCAATCGGCAGAGAAAGGAGATACCAAGAAGAGAAAACGTAGAGTGACATTGTCCCCTGTCAACAGGGCAGAGAGTAAGTAAGCCATCGTGGGAAAATAAGGATGATGAGCCTCTTATGCTGGAGCACACATCTGTGCAATGTTCCCGGAGAACAATTTAGTACTTTGCGGTAGATGAGCAAAGGACCTTGAGATCACCCCTCAAAGGGTGTGTCACATAGGCATGCTTATGCCTGTACAGAGTTACACACACTCATAGGTGTGGTGTTTTCTGCAAGGCCAAAACCAGAAGGTACTTAAATACCAACCTGCAGGAGTTTGGAGAAACATATTCTCATTCTTCCATAAAACAAAACAGTCCAGTTGGAAAGGAATGAGTGTTCCTGAGCATGCCAGATGAAATACATTGCAATGGGTACTGGATGCTTTCATGCGATATGAAGAGATCACGAATGCACTCAACAGGAGTGGACACCAGGGTTTGCATATGCAAGGACCCTTGTGGAGGCTCACAGAAACCATTTATAATGGTTCCCTTATGCAAGGAGCCTGGGGGCATGATTTGTGAGGGGGATTTGCTGTACACATTTTTACCTTTATTTTTTTTTAAAAAAATAAGATTTGGACTTTTTTCTAACACATGGTTGGCCTTACTTTTCAATGCACAGATGAGAGTGGATTAGGTCAGAGCCTGAGAATGAATCTGGGATCTTAATTGTGACTGCCACTTAAAGAAATATGCAAACTGTCTCTAGATTGTGATTTGCAGACTGGCCATTGTAAGTCTCTGAGTTTTGTAAAGATTGAAATTCGGTCCCATTCTGCTTTTACACGTGGGTGGGAGTGGCTTGAGATCCAGGTGCTAGGAGAACAGCAAGCCAGGGCTCATGTTCAGGTTTAAAGAGATATTCAGGTAAGCAAGACTTGCAGAGAAGGGCAGTGAGGTGGGGGGAGAGGAGAGACCACTGCCCGCCCCCACCTGTGTTCCCTGTTCTGCAGCAGGACTCCACCCCTCAACCTTTGCCCTCTTCCTTTACATGCTTAGGTGATGTAGGTGTGTCTTCTATCTATCTGATGATTTCATTGGTTAATTAATAAAGAAACTGCTTGGCCCGATAGTTTAAAACATAGGTGGGTGGAGTAGACAGAACTGAATGCTGGGAAGAGGGAAGTGAGGGAGACGCTTCAGGCAGTCGCCATAGGCAGTCGCCATGCTTCTCTCCGAGATGGACGCAGGTTAAGATCTCCCCTAGTAAGCGACCACCTCGTGGTGCTACACGGATTACTAAATATGGGTTAAAGCAAGATGTGAGAATTAACCAATAAGAGGCTACAGATAATGGGCCAGGCAGTGTTTAAAAGAATACAGTTTTCGTGTAATTATTTTGGGTAAAGCTAGCCAGGTGGCGCGACACAGCCCCACCGTTCCTTCTACACTCAGGGCTATGCGCTAGTATTGTTGTTGTGTTTGAAATAGTGTTGCTCTTTGTAGCTTAGGCTGGTCTAAAATTGGCAACCTTTGCCTAACCTTCCAAATGCTGGCCCTGTAAGAGTGTGCCACCAAACTCAGCAGGGCTGTCTATTGTTTCTTAAATTTCTGCATCTGGGGATTGCAGATGCCCCTTGACTTAGGATAGGTTGTATCCCCAGTAACCCCACCTCAATAAAAAAGTCATGTCAAAAATATATTTAATAAATTTAGTTTTAACACACGATCGCTTATCCTAGCCCATGTTAAACAGGCTCAGGACACTTACTTGGGCCTACTGTTGAGCAAAATCATCTAACACAAAGCCTACTTGATAACAATGTGTTGAATATCATCTGTGATTTTCCCAAAGTGAGAAACAGATGGGCTGCACGCCTTTGTCCTTTTGTATCGTGGAGAAGTCCTAAGCAGAACCACCATAAATCAGGACCTGTCTGGTCTTTTGCGTCTATCCTCTCCGGTTTAAGAATTCTAGTCGTTTTCTTTGCCCTAGGTCTGACCAAGGTTGGAGTCAATTACCTCTTACCAGGTCTTAGCCAATTGCGGGCTATGAGGCCGCCTGTGGGAGTCCTGCAAAACAGGGTGCAATCTATTAATGGGATGATGGCTCATATATCCTCTGTGAGTTCCGAGAGTGCTGAGAGCCTTGCGAGAGTCTGCGGATAATACCTGCCTTGTCTGGGCTCACGTCTGAGACAAAGCAGATGTGGCGTAATTAGTTGTTGGGTCCAAATTTTTGAAAGTTTTTGGAAGACATAAGTAATTCTCTTCCCTGAAAAAAAAAAGAGCAGAAAGCATTCCACTACAGCAGGATGGGTGCTGGGCGAGAGTTTAGGGGACAAAGGGGAGGAGAAAGAAAGCATGCAAAGGATGAGGAAAACTTCACCGAGCGGAACGTGGTCTCAGGACAGAATTAGAGAAGAAAGGTGCAGGGGAGTGGAAAGGGGAGTGGAAAACATCTCCGAGTTAGAGGCTTCCAAGGATGATTTAAAAGCGATGGGGACTCCACCCACTTCCAACTCACTCCTTTTGAGGCACAAGGTTCTGTGTATCAACACACAAAGCACTCTCCTGCGGGAACCTCCATGTTCCCCTGGCAACAGGTAAATATTGGTACCAACCTCCGAACATCTTGTGCCCAGCTCATTGCAGTCACCCAGTAAACACCGCTTCCCTTCATCCCTGTGAATTCCTCTCGACTAACTGTTCATCAGCTCAGCATTCAGTCTTCTGCTTTGAAATACAGTATTGTGCAAATGTGCCCTTCTGAAGTCTCTCAATATCAGACTTTTATTTTAACAATTAAAATTTTTAATGAATGTATCCGATTAATATCTGTTTAGTAAACTCACTTTCCTCAGTCTTCCAGAACCTCCTACCAATTGCATTCTGGTTCTAAAATCAATGTGGTCCCCAAAGCACAGGCTCAGACTTGGGAACAGGGGTGTGACAGGGGTGTGACAGGGGTATGGCAGGGAAACCCACCATGAGCAAGGAGCCCAGCTGTGCTTCCGTGCTGGACTTTTGATCTCCTGCTTGAGGCAGCAATACGCTCCTTGAGAGTAGAGTGCCATCCTCTTCTGCAAAGTCAGAGTGCACAGACATCAGTGGGGGAGGAAAATGGTATTTGTAGGTGTCTGGAGAGATGTCTCCCACTGCCTAGGAACTGCTTGTTTCCCCTTACAAAGCTTAAGTGTAGAAAGGACCGATCTCCTGAATGAGACAAGAAAGTTTTTGATTGAGTGTCACTATTTAGCAAGCACCAAATGACACAGAATTGTGCTTAGGTGTCATGGTGGGTCTATTGTTTTGGTCTTAATAAAAGCAGCTGAGGACCAGAACCACTGTTTAAAATTAAAAGGTTAACTTCTGTGTATGGGTGTCTCATCTGCATGGAAGTGCATGCATCATGTGTCTGCCTGGTGCCCTTGAAGGCCAGAAGAGGGTGTCAGATCTCCCGGGGCTGGAGTGAGACAATTATAAGCTGCCATCTGGGTGCTGGGAATTGAGCCCTGATCCTCTGGAATCCTGGGCCATGCTCTTCCTTGTCACACCTCTGTTCCCAATCCTGAACCTGTGCTTTGGGGACCATATTGATCCTAGAACCAGAATGCAGTCTGATATTGAGGGACCTCAGCCCACCCCACCCACACCACCTTATCTGAAATGGCTGCTGGTTTATCCTGTTGTGTTCATCTTTGGTAGCATGCATGCCACATCTGCTCTTAACCAGAAGCAGAGAGCAGCTGTGGCTCTGGACTCTTGCTGCTTGAAGCAGGGACCATTGGGAGGGAGTAAGATCCAGCTGTTCCTTGCTACTATTTTTTTCTTTTATTAAGATTCAAGGTCTGTACTAGCTAGTTTTGTGTGTCAACCTGACACAAGCTAAAGTCATCAGAGAGGAAGGAGCCTCAGTTGAGGAAATACTTCCATGAGATCCAGGTGTGAGGCATTTTCTCATTTAGTGATGAATGAGGGGAAGGCCCAGCCCATGCTTGGTAGTGCCACCCCTGGACTTATGGTCCTGGGTTCTGAGCAAGCCATGGAAGCTATGCAGCACTCCTCCATAGCCTCTGCATCAGCTCCTGCCTCTAGGATTCTGACCTAACTGACAGAGTTCCTGTCCTAACTTCCTTTGGGAGGAACAGCAATGTGGAAGTGTAAGCCAAATAAACCCTTTCTCCCCCAAGTTGCATTTCAGTGTTCCACTCCACCTTTTTGGTTTTGTGTAGCTTTGGAGCCTGTCCTTGAACTAGCTCTTTGTAGACCAGGCTGGTCTCGAACTCACAGAGCTCCGCCTGCCTCTGCCTCCCGAGTGCTGGGATTAAAGGCGTGCGCCACCACTGCCTGGCTGTTTCACTTCAGCTTAATAGAAACTCTAAGACAAGGTCTGGCTATTTGTGTCTCTTAGAGACTTCATGGTGTCTCTTCACTGCAACAGAACAGTGATTAAGTCATTGTAACCAGAATTGTGAGCCAATGAAATCTTCTTCCACCAAGGTGCTCTTTGTCCAGATATTTATCACAACCACAGACATGAATCCAGAACAAGGTCCATGTCTAAATTATTAATTTGAGATCTCTCTAAGGCTTAAATGCTGCTTGGAGAAAGGACAGCCTTCAATGTATCCTATAGATCCACTTCCCTTGGTGTGAGTCGGATAGTAAAGCCACCTACTATCGCAGTGTTGAAGCTGCTCTGTGGGTTAGTGCCCTGGCAGTATTTGTTTTGTGAAATTTGGTGTGCTCAAGTCGGGTGTGTATATATTTAAAATGTGTGTCTGTGTTCTTTCAGGGCTTGAATTACATTGTTTCAAATTTCCACCAAGGGCAGGAGAGAAGGCTCAGTTTGTTTCTCAGCATCCGTATCAGGGATCCATATTCACAACCACCCATAACTCCAGCTCCAGGGGAGCAAACAGCCTTTTCTTGTTTATGTGACACTTCACTTACAAACACAAGCCCAGTTCCGCATACATACATACACAAGTGACAAAGTCCTTAAGGTTTCCATTAAAAAACAGCTATACCTCTAATAATTGCTGTCTTTCTATATGACACTGGTCTTTGTCAGCTTACAATACCCTCCCCCTGTTCTGGACATTTAGTGTTTTAACTATAATGTAGTATGGGGAGTTTCTTTTCTGGTCCTGTCTGTTTGGTGTTCTGTTTGCCTCTTGTCCTGGATCTACATTTTATTCCCTAGATTTTATAACTTTTTTTTTAGTGACTTTATTGAAAATATTTTCTGTGCATTTGACCTGGAATTCTTCTCCTTCCACACCCGATATTAATAGATTTGCTCGTTTTGTGGTGTCCCAAAGATCCTGCATATTCTGTTCATGTATTTTTCAGTTTTTCATTTGACTCCAATTCCTCTATCTCATCTACCCACCCCAATCTTCTGCTTCCTGTGTGATCCATCCCTTGCTTGGGCTTTCCACTGAGTGGTTTTATTTTTTTATTGACTTTTTTGTAACTTCCAGCTTCATTTCAGTTTGGATTTCCTTCAGTATTTTTATCTCTATTGAATTCTATTTTCATGTGGTTGGATTGTCCTTATTTCAGCCTTTTATTTGTGTTTTCTGAGCTTCAATTAGTTTATTCCTGTCCTTTCTCTGTAACCAGGTGTTTATTTGTGTCTCCTTTGAATTCTTTAAACTCTTTGAACATGTTTATTTATAACTGTTCTTTTGAACACTGTGTCTTGCATTTCTTTTCTTTTCTTTTTTTTTTTTTGGTTTTTCGAGACAGGGTTTCTCTGTGGCTTTGGAGCCTGTCCTGGAACTAGCTCTTGTAGACCAGGCTGGCCTCAAACTCACAGAGATCCGCCTGCCTCTGCCTCCCGAGTGCTGGGATTAAAGGCGTGCACCACCACCGCCCGGCATGTGTCTTGCATTTCATATCCAAGCATGGTTGTGCTTGTTAGGGACTATTACTATGGTATTGGTGCTTTAAAATCTGAAATGCATTTGTTTATTCATATCTATCTATCTATCTATCTATCTATCTATCTATCTATCATGTGTATGTGAAGGTCAGGATGTACAGACCAAGCCAGCCAGCTCCATGCTCTTGGACTGAGGCAGACATCACTTTTACTTACGGGACCTGGTCTCAGGTACTTTGCAGTAACAATAGAAAATGGTTCAAGGTAGGGAGCTTCATACTGAAGACTCATATCATTGTGCTCTCTAGAAGTCAGAAGACCAAGGCTATTCGTGCATGGTGGTGGGTAGTGCTTAGAGACGAACAGTCTGAGCTCATAACCCAGGGAGGATGTAGGGATTACTGGGGTTCATGCTCTGATCTGAGCGATGAGAAAAAGCTAAACTCAGGGACAAAGGCTAGGGTGTTCAGATCCTTGGCTTCGGGTGACCCTGGGCCTGCACGGGGCTGCCCTGGGGTCTGGGGCCACGAGTGTAGCTGAGACTGGGTGTATATGGATTCACGGAGGCTTTTCTGGAGCTGGCCACTGGAAGATCGTCTTCAGAAAGAGGGTGTGGGTGGGAGCATTGTGAGTATCCTGCAGGAAATAGCTCCCTCTATTGGTAATAGGCAAGGGTGCACCAGTGATCAAGCAAGGTCGTTTGCAAAGGAAACCTTGAAATAAAGTAACAGTTTCACAAAACTTGTACATAACTCGTAGGGAGAGAAAGGGTGTTGGAGAAGTCACCAAAGAGAAGATTAGTGCTCCTATTTAAATATCTTAGGGCAAGCTTTCTGGAAATGTGTGCTTTCCCCTTAACAAATGACAGACAGCGTTTTCTGTGAATCCTGCAGCCTCTGAGCTTCCTACAAGGCTGGGGTGGCTTGGTGTACCGTGCTCTGTGACTTATCACCGTCTTCCAGAACGAGATGTTTGGTTTTTCTTTTGTTTGTGACATTCCCTAGCTAAAAGTAGTGGACTTGTTCTCAGTCTTCCTCAGATGATAAGATGAAGAAGACTCCAAAAGACGATCCAGGATGAGCTAGAGAGATGTCAAGAAGAAAAGCCTAGTGAGCCTTTAGAACAGGCTGGACAGCTAGGGCTCTTATGAACTGGGCCTTCCAAGAGTATACCATTCGACCTGAAAACTGAGTGGGAAGTAGGGACCCTGGACAAGTCCTGGAGAGGTGACAACCCCCAAAGTCCTCACTCAATCATCCCCTCTCCAAGCATGAGGTTCTTATAATAGTGTCTTTATCAAGTTCAGTTTCCAGGAAAATTTAGTCTTGGGCAATATCAAGCAAAAAAGCCTTTACCCCCAAGAACCTCACCACCTAGGTGATGAAGCAAGGAGTTGGTGTACTGCTTCTGTGAGCACAATCTGAACGGAGAAATGGGCATCCAGAGCTCATGGTCATCAGGAGCTGATGCTAAGGCAAAGCTGTACTTGAGTCTGACCTTGACGGTGGCCATAGCTTCAGCCACAGAGAAAGCAAAAGTCACTTTTTGTGAAACGTGATTCACAGGCAGGCTCTCTGGGCTTTTCTGTCACTGCTGCCACTGCTTGCTACCGAGCGATGCTAGAGCAGGAATGTCTTCCCTCATCCTGCTGGTGTGGTCTCAAAACCTGAGTTAGATTGGGAGAGGCCAGCAGTTCCACCCAGCTGTCTGAACTTGTATGCAGGACTAAGCTTAGAGATCTATGAATCCAGAGTTCTTAGTTGCAAAGGTCTTGCTGTCTTTCTGATTTCTGTAGTATGTCCCCCATCTCTTCTTGGGGCAGGGAATACATCCTTGACAAGTAGCCATGGCAACCAACTGAGCAAAGCAGCGAGGAGGTAGCTAGGTCCTACATGGATAACGGAGCTGTTGACAATCCCTTTTGAGAGGGACGAGAGGGTCACAAGACTCTCACATAAGATTCCAGCCCTTACACTTTCTTGTCCCCAACAACTGCTTGGTAGATCTGAGAGTACACAGGAAGTGGAATGTTGTCAACAGAAAGGATACCCTGTCATCCGGGATGGGGTGAGACTGTGCAGTGATGTAGCTGTTTTGGGGTTCTTAATCCTCCGGCAAGTAACCCTTCCTCTATACTCTGTAAGAATGACCAGTAAACTTATTGGCACCAGTTGGACTCTGGTAGAATCATACTTTGTTGCTGTCCTGTCTGGGGTGTGCGGATGTTTGTGTCTCTCCAGGAAAGGTGTTTGCAACACTGCTCGGTCTTGGGATAGTGGTAAGCACAGGAATGGAAGTCATTTCTCTCATTTAGAATGCCTGGAAAGTAGTGAGAGCTTTCTAACGTCTTTGACCACATCTGTGTGCAATCACTTAGGAGTTTACACTTGCATAGTGAAATCACCTCTGCACCCTAGGAAGATGGCTTTCTTACAAACTTTGAACACGGTGGAGCAAAATAGAGCTGGGAATTCCTCCTTCCACCGTGCGTTCCAGAGACATCCCTCCCACCTGTGTGTGTGTGTGTGTTCCCACACACGTGTGCACATGAGTGTGTGCGCCTGTGAGTGCATGCATGAGAGAATGCTTATGTGCATTTGCGTGTGTGTGTGTGTGTGTGTGTGTGTGTGTGTGTGTGTGTGTGTGTGTAGGTCAGAGGACGACTCTGGGTATAGATCCTCCTCTTGCACCTTGTTTGAGATAGGGTTTCTCTTTTTGCTGCTGCCTGTGCCAGGTTAGTGGGCTCCCAAGCTTCCAGGACTTCTGACGCCACCTCTCATCTTGCCGCAGGAGTGCTGGGACCACATTAAGCCCTGTGTGGGTTCTGAGACCCTAACTTCATGTTCTTACACTTGCACAGCAAACATTTTACCCACTGAGCCACCTCCCCAGCCTGGGGACAGTTTCCTAAAGAAAATTAAACAAGCAAACAGGGCACTGTGGCTATGCCTTCTAGCAAATACCAAGTAGGTGACATTTGGCATTCAAGGACTGTAGGTGGAGACCCTTTGTTTGTTTCCCGGCTGCCCAGACCCAAATAATAACACAGAAACTATATTAATTACAACACTGGCCTATTAGCTCAGGCTTCTTATTATCTAACTCTTACATCTTAGCTAACTCTAATACCTTAAATCAATCCATTTCTATTAATTCATGTATCATCATGAGGCCATAGCTTACTGGTAAGTGTCCAGCGGGCATCTTTCTCCTTCTGTGGCTACATGGTGTCTCCTCGACTCTGCCTACTTTTTCTCTGTATCTCTGTTAGGATTTCTTTCCTGGCTTTACTTTACTCACTGGCCAAAACAGCTTCTTTAATAACCAGTGGTAATAAAACATATTCATAACATACAGAGAGGAATCCCACATCATATCCCCTTTTCTTTATAAATAAAAAGGAAGGGTTTTAACTTTAACATAGTAAAATTACATATACAAAACCAGTATTAAGCAAGAATTACAGTTAAAATATTTATATCTTCCTTTGGCAGCTACATGGCACCTCTTTGACTTTGCATACTTTCTATATCTCTGTTTGGGTTCCCCACCTGGCTTTACTCTACTAAGCCATTGGCCAAAACAGATTCTTTAATAACCAATGCTAATAAAACATCTTCATAGCATACAGAGGGGAATCCCACATCAAGGGACTTCCAGATGTTTCTGACAAAGGGCTGTAAATGAGAGAAAAGGGAAAGAGGTCTGGGTATGGTCAGGCAGAGTCCCAGCTTACTATTGCAAAGGGAGAGCAGAGATTCTGTTAATAGTAATAGAGAAATATCCCTTGAGCACAGGGACTGAGTCCATGCTAGCTCTAAGAGGGATCATTTGGAAATAAGTTAGTGGACCAGGGAGCAACAGAGGGAATAACAAAGCCTCTCCCTCCATCCCTACCTACTGTGAGATGCCTTACATAAAGGGGGAAACCTGCCAGTTTCCTGATGCTGGATCTGTGTATGTGGATGACTGCTGAACCTGGTCCCCACATAGCAATGGGCTGCAAGACAACCATGGTGGTGTGCAGACAAGATTGGGCAGTCAGTGGAGGCAATCCCAGTGAGGAAGTCTCTCACTGCCCTTATTGATGTCCTTTTGACATGGCCATCAGCTGAGTTCTATGAAGGGGTAGGGGCTTCATGCCTTCACCTTGAACCTGGGTGGGTTTTGACAGCTTCTACCAATGTAGGGAGACAGGAAAGATGTGGAGTCGCATTGTTGAATTGGAGTGGATACTCTTAGGACACTTGACTGGGAGCACTAGCGTGAGGCTACATGCAACGCTCTCAGCTGACCCAACCTCTGAGTCTCAGCGTGGTTCTGGCATCTTTTGGTGGGAGAAGGGAGTTAGCACATATGTGTGTCCTTTCTTGTCTCTCACTCCTTATGAGGCCACCAGGGCTTGATTGTTGACTGAGGTTTTCTGTCCTGCCGGGTTCCTGCAGTGGTTAAGTCCCAAAGAAATCACACAGAGGTCTATGTTAGTTATAAACTGATTGGCCTAGTAGCTCAGACTTCTTATTAACTCTTATAACTTATATTAGCCCATAATTCTTGTCTGAGTTAGCCACATGGCTCGGTACCTTATTTGGCAAGGCAGTCACATTTGCTTCTTCTGTGGCAAGGTCACAACTGTGGACTGAGCTTCCTTCTTCCCAGAATTCTCATTGTCCCGCCTCTACTTCCTACCTGGTCACCCCACCTATACTTCCTGCCTGTCTACTGGCCAATCAGCATTTATTTAAAATATAAGTGACAGGGTACAAACCACTGTCCCACAGCACTTGATCCTGATGGCCTTACCCAAGTCTAGTCAACTCCTAGCACCACATTCAGGTTGAGTTCCCCTTTCCTCAGGGCTCACAGCAGGCATTGCCTTTTTAGCCTGTGGATGTTGGAAGACACTGAAGTCATAGTCAGATGACAACAGCTACATGTGCGGCCCAAGAGAATCCTGGTTCTGAACCAGCTATGTCAATGGAGAAGGTTCAGCAGGAGTGGCATTCTCGTTGTACACGGCAGAACTCCGGGGTCCTAGAACTTGAGGGCAGAATAAAATGGATGCTTTGGCTCTTGTGTATGCAACTGTTGTCATGTAACAGACAACCCGTGTGCAGCCCAGGTATGAGCTCTGTGTACCTGTGTTCTGTCCTGTGTCTGCTGCTCAGTGGGAAGGGAAGTTTGAGTGATGTGCATTTGCAAGTGAAGACAGAGAAAGAAAGGGGAAATGCCCTGTTTACCCTGGAGAGAGTGCTTGGGGCTGAATGGAAACTAAGAATTGCCTTGATAATTAGATGAAGGTTTATAGATTAAATTAGAAAAGAGATGAAAATTAGATTTAAAAAGCTAAAAATAAAATGGATCTTCAGAAGAATACAGGCAAGCATGGATAAAATGAATTAAAGACAAATCCCGTGATCCCTATGACATTTACATTTTAGTGAGGAATTAGTTCAATAAAATTCTAATTTCTATTGAATTAACTTCTGATTAAAATTAGGAAAAAATGCCTGTGGAACACAGGGTGGTTCTGGCTGCCTTTTGCAGAGAACATTGATAGGGCTTTGAAAGACACACTCCTTGCAGCTGTGTTACACGAAGAATGTGTAAGATCGTATTTTCACATGCACACGAACTAGAAACGTCTCACGTGGAAATGGTACTTGCAGCCCCACAATGAGCTGGAGGCCAAGTCAAAGGAGCCATCTTGGGAAGCTCCAGAAAAGTCTCTGAGATAGAAGTGACAGGTCAGACCTCCCTTGCCTTAGTGTGGAATGCCAGGGGCCCTTTGGCATCCCTTTGCCTGGCTAGAAGATGCTTCCAGAGCTAGTGTGAACTCTGACCTTTGGAGAGAGTCCTGTAGCCCAGTTGGTGGATAACAGAATCTGGCAAAAGGAAGGAAAAGCCATCAGATATGTGCACACAGGGGTTACATCTTAGGGGGGACAGTGTGACCTATTTTACCTGCTCCTTTGGAAGGGAGGTGAACAAGGGGATTAGGAGTTACCTCAAGGAGAGCCCATTATCCCTGGCCCACATGTCATATACTTGGTGGTCCCAGTGTGCTTTCTACTTCCCATGGGTTCCCATGGGTGTGTCTGGAGATATGGTAGGCAGAGAAGCACATTGCAGACAGCAGCGAGGGTTGCGGGGCCTTTCTATAGAGACCTGTATCAGCTGAGGCCATATGTGACTGTCCAGGGACAAGACTGACTGGGGTTCTGACTTCATCTGGCAGTCACCCCTGCTTCAGTCCACAGCGGTCTTCAGGGCACTCTTGCCCGGAGTGGAGGCCTGGAATCGACAAGTGCGATAATCCCTATGTTCTTGAGACTCTGATGCCCATAGGCACAAAGGCAGGCTATTGGTAATTCACAGTCCCTGGAGGGATCCCTCCCTTGCACTTTCTCTATGAGGCAGGTTCCAAGGCCCAGGAGCAGAGAGAGATGCTATATCCATCCTTCACTAGAGAGATAGGGCCGGCAGAGGCTTTGTATGCTGAAGAATTAGACTTTAGTAGATACATATGGCTTCATAATCCAAGAAGGAGAGACAGGAAGAGGCCAGCCTCGAACACAGGAGGACCCAAAGTATCTCCATACATGTTGGACTAGATAGTCACATGGGAGGTGACACTGGAGCTGCAGCAGGGTGCCTGGGCTTTAGCACTGGTCTAAGGAGTCTTCTTGGTGTCCTTCTGTGAGGGAAAGTGTAGATGACCAAACTCTACCTGTCACGGAGAGGATACATATGGGAGTCATTGATGTGTTCATTAAGTGCAGGGTGCGGAGGCAGAGGGCTGGAAGGATGCCCAGGAGAGGCTGCAGGCAGATCTGGGTGAAGCTAAGATGGTCAGCCAGCTCATGATGTGTGAGCAGACACGGAAGAGGTGGGTGTTCAGAGGCAGCCCCAGCTCACCTCTCTCCTTACCAAGGACAAACAGAATTCCTGCAGCTCCCTCTTATTCAAAGAATCTGAGTATTATGTAATCAGAGTAGTTGTGTGAGTGTGTGGGGGGGGGGAGAAAAAGAGGGAGGGGATGAGTGTGTACTTTTGTACCTTGTATACAGAAGATAAAACACGGGTCCATTTGGAGTTAAAGGTTTGCTTAAGAAGTAAATAGATCCTATGACCAGCAAAATCCTTCAGTTTGGACTAAAATGCCTGGGTTGCTGCTCCAAGTGCTTTAGAAATGCAGGAAGCGGCCAATTCTGAATGCTGAAGAGAAAACATGTCCAGACTCCAGCTTTACCACTTACGGTGTGGCCTGGCCTGGCTATTCAGCCTCTCTGTGCTTCCACGTTCTCCTGCAGAGGGATGACTTCATGGTTCTCACTTCCTGGTTGTTTCCGTGACTCTAAGTGGTCTACACATCATTATGTAGATGTTAGCTTTTACTTTCTCTTGCCATCAATTTAAATAGTTCAGTGTTTGATACAAGCAAGATAACGAAGCTTAGAGGAGGTTGTAAAAGGGAAAAAAGCAACTGAATCATAGACTCAGGCAAAAAGCTTGCATATAAAACTAAACATAAAAAGCCCGGCTAGTGAAATGTGTAGTTTCTGGCAGCAGCGGTATTTTCCATTGTAAATACCGTGGTTATTAAGTCCTTGTGTGATTTTTGGCGTCTTTTCACTTTTTAGAGGATATTTTTAATAGTTTTGTTTCCTTCTGACTACTCTTGTATGACTTCATAATGCTATTTGGGGAAATTAGGGGCCTTAATGGGGGATATTAAGTGCACAGTCGCAGAGTGTTTTTAACAGTGGTTGTCACCAGCCTGCACGTGAAGCTGTTCCGGGTGTGTTGCTGCCACACTTGTGAGCTGTGGCATTTTCTGAAGGAGTGGCAGGGACGAGTCAGCACGTGCTAAATACCACACAGCACCGTAACCTTCTTTCTGTGATTTCCTTTGCTACCTGTCTTTCATTATAAACTCTTTTAGCAAAGAGTGAAAAAATGCGGGAGATTAGGAAGCCGATGTGGTAAGCCTTCAAGGAGGCCTGTTTTTTAGCACAGAGTATTGTTTTTGTGGTTTCTTTAAAAGGCTGAGTTTAGCATTATGCCCTGAATAGGGTTTGCTCAGACTGCGGAAGATTTAAGATTAACACGGGATATTGAAAAAAAAGGCATTGGCTATATTTACCTGTTTTCAGTGAAAATAAAGTCAAGTGGATAAGATATATAATTCTAACTACTAAGGTCTTTGGAATGCAAATACATACTTTTATGATTGGATCAAATTGCCTTAGTCATGTTTAGAACTGTGTAAGCATCTCCTTGTGGGACCACAGACCCACAGAGGAGTAATTATATATACTTCTTTATTTACTTGTTCCTTTGTTGCTTTTCTCATGTATTTATTGAGGTACTGGGGCTGGTCCAGGGCCTCCAGCAAGTGAGGTGCACTCTCCCACTGAACTACACCCGCCACCAGTGCTCTATTGCAAGTTGCAGATGTCATTAACCTCCAGCTTTTTCTAGCCTGATCTTGTTTGTGGGCCTTTTCAAAAGATACATTTTAATTTGCTTGGGTTTGCCACAACTGGCTCACCCCTTATCAAAAACAATCCCAAAGAACAATGTTCTGTGGCTCCGTTTCCTGCCCAAAAATGCAGTCTTTAATTATTGGGCAACTCCATTTCATCCTGCCAAATTAGGAGAAGTCGGTGTCTGGGGAGAGCGAAAGCAGCATCCAGGACCTTGCGTGGGACCGAGTCCAGGGGTTTATGGGAAGACACTTGTTTGGAAACTGACCTCGTAGTCCCACTGTGATTTCATAACTCAGAGGGCCAAGCCCCATGTGGTTCAATCCCTGAGTGAGCTGTGGTCAAACCAACACAGTCAGCTACTAACAGTTATTTCAAAATAATTCATTTTTTTTAACCACGCTTATTTTAGAAAAAGAAGAAAAGAGACAAAAAGCGGAAATTGTTCTTCAGCTTCCCTTTCAGCCCTTGACTGTCCTGAGGTTGGTTCCCTGCCTTGAAATCTTTTTAGCCCCACTCCACGTTACCTCCCCACCCCAAAAGAAGCCCCCTTTCCACCCAGAGTGTAGTGAGGAGCTGCGGGCTGTGTTCCTGCTGCCCAGCTCCCAGCCACCTGGCTAGCTTATGCCCTGAAATAACAACACACAAACTGTATTCATTTAAACACTGCCTGGCCCATTAGTTTCAGCCTCTTATTATCTAATTCTCACATCTTGCTTAACCCATATCTAATAATCTATGTAGCACCACAAGGTGGTAGCTTACTGGGAAGATTCTAGCGTAAGTCTATCTTGAGCCTTGGGCTGGAGCTTCATCGCATCTGACCCAGAGAGGAGAGGCATGGCGACTGCCCGAGGCTTCTGCCTCACTCCCAGCATTCTGTTCTGTCTACTCCACCCACCTATGTTCTAACCTATCAGGCCAAGCAGTTTCTTTATTAATTAACCAATGAAATCATCAGATAGATAGAAGACATACCTACATCACCAGAGTAGGAATGCTTTAGTCCAGATTCTGAAGAGTCCCAATCTCAGAGAGATAGCCCAGAGATTAAGTGTATACCGCTCTTACTGAGGACCTGGGTTCAGTTCCCTGTACCCAAGTCAGCTCACAGTGGCCTCTGACTTCAACTCCATGTATCGACATCCTCTTCTGGCCTCTGTGGGCACCTGCATTTACATGTATATACCCACAAGCATACACACACACACACATACACACACACACACTTACACATACATATGACCAAAATAAAATAAATATTAACAAAAAGAAACTCTTAGCACGTAGGCCTAGAATCCTAATACTGAAGAGGCTGGAGCAGAGGAATCTTAAATTGGAGGCTAGCCTGGGCTACATAAAGCCCTGTTTCACCCCACACCCTGAAACAATGAACAGAACAAAATGAAACTCCAGGCTAGGGGGCTATGCCTTGAATGGAATGGAGGAAGCAGAGTATCGCTGAACAGGTAGAAGGAAGGGCAGGGCTGGTGTTTAGCATTCTTTCTGGATGCTGGTTTGGATGACTCTCAAGACCTCACTTCTTCACCTTAGGCTGAGCTTACTATAACCAGAGTCCTTTGCAGCCTGCTGGAGGGGCTAGGTCCTCCTTCCCCGGTGACTTCATAGCAGGAGCCAGCGGGCTCATGTGTTTCCTTTACTGATCAGCTTCTCTTCAGTACTATTTGTATATGAACTTTCTAGACAATGTGGAAGGAATTCCCCCAGTTGCTTTTTAATAGCTGTGGGCAATGTTGCTTGGGGAGCTCACTGACTTTGCAAAGAGGAAGGGAGGAAAAAGACCCGATAAGTTTTCCATGGATAAACCAGAACAAGGACAAATTGAGAAGCACTGATACCACCCTCTGGCTCTTTTATCCTCCTTGGTCTTCCGGCATTGGTCTCGTAGAGCAGTTAGAAGGGAGATGTGGCAGGTATGGAGACCACTGTCCTGCTGTCACCTTCAGCTGGGGGAAAGGCTTGCCATTGGATGCGCTCTGGGGAGAAATCCTTAGGTTTGTTTTCCCTCCCTCTAACGATGTGAGAGACGTCCTCAGCTTCTTTTCCCTCTTCCACCAATGATGCCTGTGAGATGCTTCTTTTCCCCCTTCCACGAGAGATGCTCACAGTATGCAATCCCAGCATGCCACCTTTCCAACTGGATCCGCGTTTTACACTGGTCTCTTCCCCAGGGTCTATGTCACTTCCTGTTGTTTACTACCATCCCGCTGGGTGGCTCACCCTGCCATCCATGTTTCCTGGATTAGCAAACAGGCACAGAGTGAGTTTTTGTCCAAGGTGACATAGTGGGGAGTTGGGATTCAAACCCGAGTTGAACGTTCTGTCTGGGCTTCTGCCCTCAGCTGCACCACAGGGTTGATCCTGTGCTGAGCCACATGGAGGTGCATAGTGCACTGGTCACTCTCACCACTGTCAGGCGTGTTTATGTCACCATGGCCTTATTGTTGAGAGACTGATTTGGTCCTATCAAACGTGTCTTCTTGGTTCTTTTTGGCTTTTATGTGTTCATTGTAATTTAAGTAAAATATGTAGAGACTCTGGAACCTCACCATGAACCCGGAAAGCAGGTCTGAAGGTTGTAGCTTCTGCGTGTCAGTTTCACTGCTGTGAATTTGGGGTACAGAGGAGGTGGGCCCAGGCCACAGTTGGGCTTTGCTCTAAGTTATTTAGATGTGTTTTCTTGTAAATCACAACCTCAAAAGAGTAAAATTCGATGGTGATGTAAGAATTCATAATAACGTAACTTAAATCTCACCAGAAATATCACAAGAGAATCATGTTAATTTGTTTGCTTAAAATAAAAAAAACAAAAACCAAACAACCAGAATCAGTACGTGTAGCCGTGTAGTAGAGAAGCCGACGGAGAGAGCAGATTGCTCAGTAGATGACACAGCAGCACAGCAGCGGTAAAAGGACTCAGGCACCCGGCTCACCTCCCCTCCCAGCTAAGCCTGCTTGAGTAGTGTTTTTTTTTTTAACTTGGAAGGAGTCTTAAAGAGTTATGACCGATACCCACTGCAATAAACCTGAACACCCAAGGATTTTAGAAAAGCCTGTCTTCACGTAATAAATGCTTCCAAATCAGAGAGAGTGTGTGTGTGAGAGAGAGAGTAGTGAGAGAGAAAGCGCGAGAGAGGGAAAGAGAGAGAGAGCACGATAGAGGGAAAGAGAGAGAGAGAGAGAGAGCACTCGCGCGCTGCGTTGCGCGCTGCGGCCGAGAGGAGCATGAGAGGAGAGAGAGAGAGAGAGAGAGAGAGAGAGAGAGAGAGAGAGAGAGAGAGAGAGAGAGAGAGAGAGAGAGAGTGCAAGAGAGAGGAGTGAGAGCGAGCTCAGAGCCTCCTCCACCGGGGCTAATAAGGTTACCCCCAGCTGTGATGCTGTGATTCCTGAGGCCTCTTCACTGCAGGATGTCTGACCACTGACCATTCCTTCCTACCTCTGGGGCTGAACCAGAAGCTGGGAGCTCAGCCACAGGCCTACCTCAGTCCCACTGAGAAAGAATGTTCAGTTTTTAACCCAGAATCAAGGTCACTTACTTTTTCTTTAATTTCTTCTGCAGGGAATAGGCATCAGCAAATAGAACGTTCGCTCACACTGTCCCCAGTTAAACACCAACCAACAGGAGCAGGCTTGCTAGACCCGGTTATTCAAAGTTCCATTTCAAATACAAATCAAGGGGGGGTGTTACATATGTGGCAACAAGCTGCTGTAGCTGGGTCAGACCCTCTGCTCATATGCCTGCCTGAGGCTGGTTTTTACTTATATTCTAGGATGAGAGCTTTCAGCTGGTCATGTGAGGCTGATGTCCCCTCATTCTTCCAAATAAAAATAAAGGAAGGGACTAAAGAAGGGGGAGGAAAGAGAGAAGAGGAAAAAGAAGTAGAAGGTAGGAGAGAGGAGGAGGGGAAGGAAGACAGAGAAGAGGTGTCCTGTGGGAAATTCCAGTGATAACCATTTCCATCTTAGGCAGCAGGGTGAACTAAATATCTGGAAAAACGACACCAAGATATAATACCTAAAAATGCGCAGTCTCCCAGGCACAGTGGTGCACTCTTGTAATCCCAGCATTTAGTTCACAAGTTCAAGACCAGGTTAGTGTGAACAGTGAGTTCTATGCGGCTACACAGACTCTGTCTCAAAATCTATCCCCAAATGAATAAATGAAAAATGTATAAAATACGTTAGAAATATTTTAAATGCATTGTCAATGACACATGGAAGCAGAGAATGTCCTCAGAGGCAGCATCAATGAATATAGTCACAGTGGGAAAGGCAAGCAGGATATATCCATTGTTTGTCCTGGGAATAGGTGGGGACTGATACTCAGCATCCTTTATGAAGTGCAGGACCTGGCCTTGGGCTTTTCATGGGCCTCACAATAGGCCTGAGGACAATCTTAGGGTCTGACCAGAAAGCACCACACAAGCTGGGATTTGGAAAGAGGGACTTCGGTAAGTGAGTCTGGAAAATGCCCACGGTCCCAGGCAGCGTTCTTCAGTAGACCCTTGGATGGAAGTGTCCTGGGTTTGCAGTTGTGGCTATTGTGGCTGGAGGAACCAAGCTTGAAACAACAATTTAACTTTGGTTTGGTGCCAACAGAACAAACCCAATTGGTTGCCCAGTTTTATGCGTACGACCTTATTCTAACAATTATCTCTCACTGCTTTTGAAGCCCCCGAGACCACAGAGTAAAATATGCTTACTATTGGACTTCTACAAAAAAGTTTGCTGCCCCCTCCTGATTTGGTCTTGCTTCTGAGTTTAAGGAAGAAAACAAAACAAAGCAAAAAGCCAAATCAGTCCTTAGGTTCAACATGCAACAAAACAGAAAGGGCTTAAAAAAAAAACAAAAACAAAAACCATTACCTGGGCTAAGCAAAGGCACCACAACAAACCAAATCAAGATTTAGAAGATAGCAAAGATCATAAATCACGAAGAAGACATTTATGACAACAAATCCAAAATCAAGTAAAGGAAAAATATTAATAGTAAACAAATGAAGGAGAAAAAAATCAAGACCGTATCAACCTGTGTTTATGGAGAAACATGAACCTTTTGTTAATAGAAAATCTAACCTTAAGAAAAAGTTAATTTTATTAGCTAGTTTGATTGGCTGCTGAAGGAATTGAGGATTCTGATTTTACAAAAAGTCTTTGAGAGGTTCTTAAGATGAGAAAACTAAGATGTGTATAGCAAAATCAACACAAGCTCGATTAGAATCCAAATTTAAGACCTGCAACAGTAAAATTGCTGAAAGAAAACATGTTGGCTATCATTTTTTTTCCCTGGGAAATCTTGAGTACCAAAAAGTGAAGTTGGACATATTCTCAAACTAAAAGCCATGCACAGAAGAGGTAACAATGAGCAGAGAGGAGCCGTGCCTCTGTAGACCACAGCCAGAGAAGAGGAGACACCTACAAATCTCCATCTCCTAAAGTTGTGGAGGAACCCACACATCTCAAAACCTAGACAGCAGCCTAGCTTTAACAAGACTCTGCTGAAGAAGTTCTATAAATGTCAGTGGCATGTGGAATCATGCGTCAAGCAATGGGTCTCATTTTGAAATTTTATGTACATATTTGTGTTTTGTTCATACACGCAGAAATTTTAAGAAGAACGTGCATAAGAGAATACGTTTATGACTTCTGGGGCTAGGAAAGTTTTCTCCCACCTGTAGACTGCCTCTTTATTCTCTTGACCGATATCTTAGCCATGTGGAAGCTTTTTAAATCCATACATTTCCATTGAGCAATTTTTAGGGTTATTTCTGGTGCTGCTGGAGCGATCTTTAAAAGTTCTTGCCTTGTGCCTGTATCTTAGTATCTTAGTGATTTCCTGTTTCCTTCTAGCAGTTTAGTACTTCAGGTCTAATGTGAGGGCTTGTGATCCATTCTGATTGATTCTTAAGCACCATGAGCTATGAGGTCTGGGTTTATTTTTTCTGCATGTAGATATCTAGGTTTTCCCAGCACCCTCTGTTGCAGATGTATTATTTATTTATTACCAATGCATATTTTCAACATCTTTGTCAAAGATGAAGTTAGCTATGTGCCGGTTTATTTCTGGGACTCTTGTTGTTGTGATGAAACACCTAACAAGAGCAACTCAAGAAAGGAGAGCATAAGGCCAGGCATGGTGGTGGCGCAGACCTTTAATCCCAGCGCTTGGGAGGCAGAGGCAGGTGGATCTCTGTGAGTGCAAGAGTTTCAGCATAGCCAGAGCTATGTAGTGAGACCCTGTCTCCAACAACAACAATATCAACAGCAACAAACAAACAAACAAACAAACAAAGGGAGTGTAGTTTTGACTCACAAGTTGAAGATAGCCTTTCACGGTAGGAAATCGGGTCATGGTGGCAAGAGGGTGAGACAGCCAGTAAGAAAGCAGAGAGAGGGGAGAGCTGGCACTTAGCTATTTTCTCTTCTGGACTGAGTGCCAGTTACCTGTGCCCAGGATAAGGGGTATCCTCCACATGTTAAGTTTTATGACAATCACAGCATCTTTGGGTAACTGAGACCATCCATCAGTATCTGATACAGACAATGGAATAGGACATGTCACTGACTGAATTGGCACAGTATGCCTCAGACACACATCATTTCAAGGTCAACACTGATCCACTACATTGATGGGAACCATTATGCCTTTCCAGGCTCCACAAGGCCTGAGGTTCTTGAATGCAACAGCAAGATAGCTTGTGACTGAAGTCCTCAAGGGCAGAGCCGTTGAGAGCTGGCCTCTCGGCCCATCTGGCCTCATGAGGTTGAAACAGGGGTTCATTCATGCTGACGAACACCTGGGCACAAAGAACTTGGCTTTGGTCATTGGGTCAAGCAAAAGGCACTGCCATAAGCCTTTGTTTTCAGGACCTGCTTTGAGTAAGTTCAGTTAGACTCTGGGCTGCTGTTGGCTCTGCCCAAATTCTGCTGTTCTTGCTTTGTTTCTCTCCTATGCTCTACAAGTCAACGATTGCAGCATACACCAAGGAGCGAACACATGGTGGTGATAATGAAAGCCAGACCCGCTTCGACTAAAGGAAAGGGTGAGAAGATGAACGCTCTGGGTTGCATAAGCAGACGGGTCATGATGAGCTGCCCCACAGCGCGCTTTGGCGGTGGAATTCCTCATGAGGGAGCGCGTCCCTCCGTATCTGCATTCAATAAAGACAGTTCTTCACATCCAGTGTGATCTTCATGCAGGCTGTGGCTTCTTTCCCAAGATCTTTCACCTACATTTTAAATGTAAGCAAGTGTGGATTTAGGGCTGGGCTGGGAGATGTGAGGGAGAGTTTGTGATTCGGAGCTCCACACTCAAACACCATCTGTACCACACCAAAACAGGCTTCTGAAATCATGTTCTTAGTCATAAAAACCCCATACAATTCCATGACCTAAGGGAAGCACAAGCCGCCGTGCCTCGAGAGCCTGGTCCCCGGGTGGGTAGGTCAGCGTGTTCTGCTGCGGATGCAGAGGTCCACCAGTATGCCGGAAGGGGAAAGAGGGCTCCAATTTGTCATTCCATTTCAAAGCCATCACAGAAACGCCTGAGAGGGGTCGCGCTTGACACTAGAACAGAGAACAGAGCGTGAGTTTCTGACTTCTTAGGATCTGTATGATGTCTACAATAGAGCGACTGTCAGTCAGCAAGGTGGTTGCTTCTCACAGGGCTAGTAGGGGCCACGCTCTTGGATAATAGATTGCCTCCTCCAAAACAAAACAGGGCGAACAGCACAGTTAAGTTGGAACAGAGGAATTTTCCTACATAGCTCCTTTAATTAATTATTTTAAACTATTAATCCATACACACACACACACACACACACACACACACACACACACACACACACACACGCAATTCTTCATTTGTGCTTTGCTAGATAATTGTTATCCCCTAAGAGATTTCCCTGGACCTATGTTCTCTGTTCCAGTCATAAACACGGTGCTCGGAAGATAGTAGATTTATAACTCATACAGTCGTTTATTTTTTGAGTCAGTATTTATTGGGTGCCTTCTGTATATTGAACTATATCAAATGCCTAAAACAACAAAAATTCTTTGCTCCTGAAACACGCATTCAATAAAATGTATGTGAGAAACCATCTCCTCTGCCAAAAGGGAAATCTGTAGGCTACGAGACTTCACGTGTGGGGAGTGTCAGAGTATAGAAGCAGTGGCCTGGTTGGGAGAAGATTAACTGAGACGATTTTATTTGTGTGAATGTCAGAAAGTATAGGTTTATGGGTGAAAAAATACATTGTAGTGAGAGGAAACTCTCAAGCCAAGTACCAAGGGCTTGAGGTGGAAGCTTCTCCTCACGCCAAACATCAGTTCAGGGGCCCAAGGACGGAGACATCAGGGTTTGAGGCCAGTTCCAAGGAGGACTGGGAACCAGATCATGGTGTGTATGTGGGGGTTTGTGGCCATTTGTTATTTTTCTGGGAGCTGTGGGTGAGTTTTGGGTTGGAAAGTAACATGATCTGACTCAAATTTTGCTTCAGTCAACATGCCAAAAATACGTTAAAAGGTGGTGCTTGTGCAAACAGATAGGCAGTGAAGGTCATTGCAGTAGTCCAGGAGGGAAGGGATGGAAGCTTAGATCAGAGGGAATAGGTGAGGTCCTGAGACGTGGAACAATTCTGGAGATTTTTGGCAATAGCCTTTGTGAATTGTTGGCTGTGGTGTGTGAGAAACAGAGGTGACAAAGCTCTCAGCTTCTGGTGTTTTGTTCTAGTAGGACAGCACGGACTGCCCCAGGGTGTAAGGACAGACACAGTGTGTAAGGACAGACACAGTGTGTAAAGGACAGACACAGTATGTAAGGACAGACACAGTGTGTAAGGACAGACACAGTGTGTAAGGACAGACATAGTATGTAAAGGACAGACACAGTATGTAAGGACAGACACAGTGTGTAAGGACAGACACAGTGTGTAAGGACAGACATAGTATGTAAAGGACAGACACAGTGTGTAAGGAAAGACATAGTATGTAAAGGACAGACACAGTATGTAAGGACAGACACAGTGTGTAAGGACAGACACAGTGTGTAAGGACAAGCAGTGTGTAAGGACAGACATAGTGTGTAAGGACTGCCACACGGTGTAAAGGGATGGATATTGTATAGTTGCTTCACAGTTTAGATCTATTTCCTTGACTGTAAACACAGTTTATACATTCATTAAGTTTTGGATTGTCTCTTTTTTGAGTCATTGTTAATATTCTTTACTCCTATTTTATATTAGATTATTTGTCTGTTCTTCATTTCTAGTAGATCTTTACAAATCTGTATATTGATATTATATATACTGTAAATATATTCTTTAAATCCAAAGCCTAGTCATGCTATCTTTCAATGTAGAGATTTTTTTAACTTTAATAGAATCAAATTATTATTTTTTAAGATATATGTCTGTGTACCATGTCCATGCAGGGTCAGTGGAAGCCAGAAGAGGGCCTCAGATCCTCTGGACTGGAGTTGCAAACAGTCATCAACAGACGTCTGAATGCTGGGTACCAAACCCTGGTCCTCTGGGTAAGCAGCCAGTGTTCCTAACTTTTGAGTCATCCCTAAGTCAAATTATTTATGTTTTCAATTATGTTCATGGTCTTGGCATCTAGTTTAAAAAGTTCTCATCTCCCTTGATGCCAAAGAGAAACTTGGCATGTCTGTTCAGCTGAATTATTAACATTGACCTTAGCTTGTTTATTGAACAAACATATTAGTATACATCATATGTTGTTCTGAGTAACATATAAAAAGCTACCTCATTTACTTTACTCTTCCTGATATGTAAGGAATTATATGTAATTATGTCTTAGGGTTTCTATTGCTGTGAAGAGCCATCATGGCCAGGACAACTCTTAGAAAGGAAAAACATTTAATTGGGGTTACTTACATTTTCAGAGGTTCAGTTCATTACCTTCATGGTTTGACATGGTGTACAGGCAAATATGGTGCTGGAGCAGGAGTGGAGACTTCTATATTTTGACATAACAGGAAGTTGTCTGAGACACTGGGTGTCATTTGAGCCTATATGAGACGTCAAAGCCTGTCTCCACAGTGACACACTGCCTCCAACAAGGCCACACCTCCTAATAGTGCCACTCTCTGAGTTTATGGGGGCAATTACATTCAAACTACCACACTATTGTTCCACATTGTAGATGAGGAGATTAGGGGATGGTGGTAATTTGCTTTATGTAGTTCTGTAAGTGGTTGTGCCTTTAATCCATCTGAAATCAATGGTTGCAATGTGGGGTAATTTTTCAACTTGCCCTGTGAAGAAGACCCTGGTCATGAGTCCACCTTCACCAATTTCTTGATCATGGTTCAGTTTCCTGTGACTGTGCCACCGTTTCTGGGTTCTATAATGTTAAGTTGGCCATTTAGAGGTTTTTCTAAATCTAGGAATTTGGTGCATTACATCATCCTTCTGTCCTTTGGCATCAGAACTGCCTGAGCTGTTTTGACCTTTGCCCCTTCATATATCCTTTGAGATTACCCCTACATGACCCATGGAGCTGATCTTTGGTGAGCTGACTTGAATTTCACCTATTGCGGGAAAGAACACATGTATGTCACTGTGACTAGGTGCCAATCCAACTTCCTGGTTTCCTTGTATTAGTTTTCCCAAAGCAGTTAAAAATGTTCCTTCATGATGGGTTCATACATTTGAGCTTTTCTCTGTTCTCATTACTATAAACACAATCATATTTCTTAGGCTGCGCTTTCTAACTTGTTGGCTATGCAGTGCATTTCTGCATGTTGGCCGTAGAGCTAACAGCCTTTCTCTCATCTTGGCCCTGAGAGTTGGCTCAGTGTTTGGGGGACTTGCTGTCTATTCCAAGATGATGTCTTCTTCTATGGCTCCTTGTGTTTTCTATTCCTTGCTTCTGTGAACGCCCCTCTCCCGCAGCTTCTTTCCATCCTGGAGGGTTTGAGTTCACCATTTGTTTTGCTAGCAAACGCTTCTAGACTTTTCCACGACAATCACACTTATCAGCTTTGGGGAGTTTGTCTCTGTGGCTTGGAGAAAGAAACATATGGGCATGAAGTCGATGGGTCAACCCCAACCTAACCTGATGCAGTTATAAAATAAGAATTCAAAATTAATGCACTCTTTCAGCAACAGAGTGTGGTGGCGATATCAGCAGATAGAATGTTTCCGAAATTACAGTTTGTGAGCTCCACACTGAAGCCACAATTATCAGATGCTTATGTGGGTACCACAAAGCCTTAAAATTACATTATTTAAAGATTCACTTTATTTTGAATTGTGTGTGTGTGTGTGTGTGTGTGTGTGTGTGTGTGTGTGTGTGCAGGGGGTATGTATTCTATGAATGCTGGAGTTTGTGGAGGTCAGAGTGGACAATGTATTTCTTTGGAGTTTTTAGGTGGTCGTGAGCTGCCTACTATGGGTGCTAGGAACCAAATTCAGGTCCTCTGCAGGAGCAGCGAGAACTCTGAACGGCTGAGCCATCTGTTCAGCTCCTGACTGTATTATTTTAAATAAATTACTGTCTTTGTTTGAGAGGGTAACTGGTCAGGAAGACTTGGATTTTCTTTGGATCTTAGGATTTCAGGATATCAGCAGGAACCTTCACATTTCTGTTCTGTCTTTAGTTACTCATGTCATCTGCCTTTGTGGTACCCAGAAGCAAAAACACACATTATGCAACAATTGCCGTGAGTTAGAGGGCATGCTAGGGGGGGACCTGTTTGCACCCTGGCTGGTGGTACAAAAAAATTGGCAGAAAGAAGGAGGGAAACTTTCCAGAGGCATTCTAGCGAAACATTGGACAGCTCTCCACTTTGATAGGGTCAGTACAAAAATGAGGTAAGAAGTGCTTTGAATCACACCCTGGGGTTGGAAAGGCTTATCTGTGGCTGCTCATGTGAAAAAAATTAACTGTATCTCATGAAAACAGCAGCCAATGTGTATAAGGAAGAACTAACTAGGTATAGAATTCAAATAATATGGTTACTGTGACTTAAATAAGGCCTGAAATTCATGTGTTGGGGTTCTAGCCTCCCCTTAGTGCTACTGGGTATAGAACCTAGGGCTCTATTATGATATAACTACCCAAACAGTCTACCACTAGGCAAATCCCCAGATCTCTTCTTTATTATGTTTTGTTTTGAGACAGAATGTCAGCAAGCTCATAGACCGTTAAAGCAGGCCTTGGATTTGTGATCTTTTACCTTCGTCTCAGGAGTAATAGCAGTTATGATTATAGGTTTGGGCCACTAGACTCAGAAGTGCGTTAGAAACTTGAACTTCAGTGCAGTAATAATGATTGGCCAGTGTTGAGCGAGTGGAGTCGAAAGGGCCCTGTCCTCAAGAAAGGACACCTGCTGTGATGGCGGGAGTGGCATCCTAACAAAAAGATGAGTTCTGTCCCTGTTTTATGTCCAGTCTTCTTCCATAGGCTGATACAGCCAGCTTGTCCCCCCAGCCCTCCTCCATAGCTGATACAGCCAGCTTGTCCCCCCAGCCCTCCTCCATAGCTGACACTGTCAGCTTGTCCCCCCAGCCCTCCTCCATAGCTGACGCAGTCAGAGAGCCCACACCAGGTATTGAACAGATACCAGCACTCTGTTCTCAGACTTCCCAGCCTCCAGAACCTTGAGCCAAATAAATCTGCTTATAGATTACTTTCTTGCTTGTGGTATTGTTATAGCAAACAAGACTGGTGACGATAATGGCTATTTTGCTTGCAAAGCAGTACTTTAATTGTTGAGAGGATTGTTTGTGGCCAGACAGAAACATTGTTTGGCAGATAGGTGACATCTAATGTCCTTTTTAGCCATTAAATTCCCTTCATTCAGAGATAATTACAAATGAACCTGTGCAAAATTAAACTTTGACCCAACACCAACCCTGCTTTCTTAGATCCATGTTACCTGTTGTATGATAAATACCTTCCAGGTAAAAACATTTTGATTTGGTGTGAAGAACTATTTTCTTTTTTTTTTTGTAAACAATAAACACATCTTTAATTAGTTGATGAGCTCAAGAATACAATGAACAACTTACAAAATGACTTTTTAAAAAATGGATCTACTAAATGGATACGGATGATTTATTATTATTATTATTTTTATTTTTTATTATTAAAAATTTCTGCCTCCTCCCCACCTCCCATTTCCCTTCCCCTCCCCCACTCCCCTCCCCCTCTCTCTCCAGTCCAAAGAGCAGTCAGGGTTCCCTGCTCTGTGGGAAGTCCAAGGTCCTCTCCCCTCCAGAGACCCACATTGGAGTGCATGACTGAGCTCCCAAGGCCCAAATGAGGAGCTGTAGGAGGGAGAACATGAGCAAGAAAGTCAGGACCGCGAGGGGTGCGTCCACCCACTGAGACGACGGGGCTGATCTAATGGAAGCTCACCAAGGCCAGCTCGACTGGGACCGAAAAAGCATGGGATCAAACAGGACTCTCTGGACGTGGCAGACAATGAGGGCTGACTGAGAAGCCAAGGACAATGGCACTGGGTTTTGATCCTACTGCATGTACTGGCTTTGAGGGAGCCTAGTCTGTTTAGAAGAACTATTTTCTTACTCTAAGACTTTATTCAGAGCCAGTTTGGGTTTGGAGTAACAGTAGATGGCACAGAGATTTTATGGATCCTTTCTACTCCCACAAATGTTGCCCATCCCCCATTATCAACATCCCATCATCATGGGGCTTTGTTAACACGGATGGACAATAACGGCAATTCACCGGCACTCAGAATCCATAGTTCAGGCTACTGATGGAATGACGCCATCTGTCGGGGTGGAAATGGGTATGAGACTGAGCTCACCATTTATGCTCTCATCCCTCCGTAGCCCGCGAATTCACCATGCTCTGCTTAGCCACAAGCCGATTCTCTGTTCCCTGAGAATGACTGGCCTTTCCCCTGAGCCCACAGTTTTGTCTTCTCAGAATATAAAAGTGCAGCACAAAACTCTTGAGGTTGACTTCATCCCCTTACAAATATGCATTTTTGTTTCTTCCATTTCTTTTTTTCTTCTTCTTCTTTTTTTTTTTTTGGTTTTTCGAGACAGGGTTTCCCTGTAGTTTCTAGAGCCTGTCCTGGATCTAGCTCTTGTAGACCAGGCTGGCCTCGAACTCAGAGATCCGCCTGCCTCTGCCTCCCGAGTGCTGGGATTAAAGGCGTGCACCACCACCGCCTAGCCTGTTTCTTCCATTTCTATCCATGGCTATACAACTCACTTCTTTTTTCATGCAATGGAGAACCATAAAATTAGCAGGCTCCAGAAATTGAAATTTCCCTTAAGATGTAAATAAATGAAATGTATTACAACCAGATAATAGATCAGGCTAGTGTTGTTGTTGAGTCCTGGATGGGTTGATTGTTAGTTTCCATGTGTATAAATAAATGACTAATAACCCCCCCCATCTTTTGCATTATCGAGAACACACGGTGAGATCACATATACAGAATCTCAGGTGACAGTTATTCTTGACACAAGATGCGGCAATATTTTTAGCAGCTTCCTCACTTTGTAGCTGTTATTTGTTTCAAGGTTCTGGAACTTCAACAGCCACATTGTCCCAGATAAGGTTTCTATTTCTGTGATCACCTCCATGACCAAAAGCAGTTTGTGGAGAAAATGGTTCATTTCAGCTTACATTAAGGTAACATCTCATTGCTAATGAAAGTCAAGGCAGGAACTCAAGCAAGGCAGGGACTTGGAGGCAGGAACTGAAGCATTGGCTGGGCAGGGATATTGCTTTACTGGTTTGCACCTTATGCCTTACATAGCTTCCCTTCTTATACCACTAAGGACCACCTACCCTGGGTGGCATCACTGTGGGGTGTGTAACTGGAGGTTTCTCTCCTGCCTGCCAGTTTCTGAATATCCACTCTGAGGCTTAATATTAATTACAAACTGTTTGACCAACTGCCCAGGCTTCTTATTAACTAACTTTTGCATCTGAAATTAACCCATTTCTATTAATCTATGCATTGCCATGTGGCTGTGGCTTTATCTCAACGTCTTGCTTCCCTGAAGGCTGCTGTTGTTTCTCAGATTCCACCTTCTTTTTCCCTTTATCTTTGTTTGGATTTCCTGCCTGGCTCTATTCTGCCTGGTTATTGGCCAAATTAGCTTCTTTTTCAACCAATGATAATAAAACATATTTACAGCATACAGAAGGGAATCCCACATCAGGGGTGGGTCTAATCATATCAATTGTTAATCAGGAAAAAGCCCCACAGGCTTTCCCAAGGGCCAATTTGCTAGAGGCATTTTGACAAACAAAACAAAACAAATAAAAAAGCAAAAACCAAACAATTAGCAAGCACAATTGTTCTTTTGTCACTTGACATACAAATATATTATTATTCAGGCACAACCTTTCCTTTCTGTCTATCCCCAAGATTTCATATTAATGCTAATATCTTATTATTAAACACAAATAACTTTAAAAGTCCCACAGTCTTTAAAAATTCACCTTAAAAGTCATTTCTTTAAAAGATCCAAAATCTCTTTCAAAGTTCAAACCCTCTCTAAAAATCCAAATCCCTTTAAAATATTAGTTTTTCTAAAATTCTAGATTCTGTAAAATTCTAAAGTCCCTCTAAAGTTCCAAAAATTCTTAACTGTAGTATCCTGTAAAAAAAAGTCCTAGTTAAGGTTGCTATTGCTACTCTTTATCACTAAAGGAAGTCAGGGCAGAAACTCAAGCAAGACAGGAACTTGGAGGCAGGAACTGATGCAAAGGCCATAGAGGGTGCTGCTTGTGGCTTGTTCCTCATGGCGTGCTCCTCAGCCTGCTTTCTTATAGAATCCAGGACCACCAGGCCAGGGGTGACACCACCCACAATGAACTGGGCCTTCCCCCATCAATCCCTAATTACGAAAATGCCCTACAGGTTTGCCTGAAGCCAACTTTTATAGAGACCTTTTCTCAATTGAAGCTCCTTCCTACCAGATGACTCTAGCTTGTGTCAAGCTGACATAAAACTAGCCAGCACAATAAACTACATGCTTCTTATGTCAAAAAGGAAGAACCAGGACACAGTTGCAGTCATATAAAAAGCTACAATCTAACAGCGTAAAAGCTCAGTATCCAGTGTCTAGGGTTGGCTTGTGATCTGCTCTTCTCCAAAGGGTTCCATTTCTCTACCTCTGCCGTTGTCAGCATACACGGGTGTTTCCTAGGCTCAGGCTGGCTCCACTCCACACCTGCTGCCGTCCTAGGTGGTTGTCCCATAGTACTGACATCTCCAAAATGCTGGGATCTCTGCTCAAACTGGGCTGCACTTTCACCAATGGCCTCTTCTGGGCTTTCTTCAGAAGCTCCAGTCTTGCCACCAACAGCAGTACTTCGCTTCTCTTCATGACCTCTTCAATCCTGGGGCTTCTACTGCAACTGGGACTGCACCTTCACTTCCGGCCTCTTCTGGCATCTCATGGCATCAAGCTTAAGCTGCTCTCCATGACCCCTTCATGCCTTCAAACCCAGCACCACCTAGAGACACACCTTCCCAAGTTTGCCTGCCAGCCCAAGGTGCAGTCTTGGCTACCTCTGAATACGGCTTTGTATGTTGACCCCCAGGAAATACCCCCAGAGATTTTACTTCAGTGATGTTAGTCTTTTATTAACCAAGGGTAATCCTCAGCTTCTAGCATCAGTGCGTCCCAGGTAAAACTTTTATTTAGTGGTTCTTAATTCAAATATCAGTCAAACAGCCCCAATTAGGCGTCTCCCATGTCCTTCTGAAATATTCAATGGCTTTCCCAGCCCCACGCCACAAAGTTTCTCTACAGCCTTTTCTGAAACATGGGTCCGCGTCTGCTAACTCAGTCCACTCTCTGGTACCATTTTCTGTCTTAGACTAAGCTTTTCCTGCTTGTGTGATACTAGGTACCATGACCCGAAACAACTTGGGGAGAAAAGTGTTAGTGGTCCTCTTCACAGCACACACACACACACACCACACACACACAACACACACACCACACACCACACAACCTCACTTTGAGAAGACACTTGCAATGGTTTGTTGCTGTGAATTCTTTGTGGCAGTGCCCTTCTTTGCTCTTCTTCCTTCTTCTTCTTCTGCTTTTCCTTGTTCTTATTCTTCATTCTTCGCCTTCCTCCTCCTCTCTCCTTCTCCTCCTCCTCCTCCTCCTCCTTCTTTTTCTTCTTCTTTTTCAAGACAGGGTTTTTATGTGTAGCCTTGGCTGTCTTGAAAGGCTGTCTTGTAGACCAGGCTGGCCTTGAACTCACAGAGATCCACCCACCTCTACCTCTGGGATTAAAGGCCTGTGCCACCACTGCTCAGCTTATGATAAGCATTTTATCAAACTCAACAAGACTTATAGTTTTGGTGAGGTAAAACAAAACAAAACAAAGGAAAGCAATATCCAGCTTCAGCTCCCAGAGTTCCTTCCTGGCAGGTAAAGCCTTCGTTCCTACATCTACCCTAGATTCTCCCGTCTATTTATTCTGTGAGAAGACAGAGGTAGACCTCCGCTATGTGAGTTCTGGCCTATGGTTGAGTCCCTAGGAACAAGAGCTGTTTTAATAACGAGCAAGCGCAGTGCCGGGATGCGATGAGCAGCGAGAGCAGCCCCAGCGCTGGGGCCGAAGGGCAGTTGTTGGTAGGCAATGCACTTAGAGATGCAGAGTCAGAGAACATGGCTTTTCTCAAACCGGGGAAGAACAATGAAGACCCGATGGGTCTGTGCCCCATGCTTAAGTGAAGTGCTCTGCAGGAGACACAGGGCACAAGGACCCTGCAGGGGATCACTACGACAGAGGACGAGCCCGTCTTCGTCTCCCAGCAGCCGCAAGGTTGCTCCTAGCCTAACTGAGTGACAGATGAAGGGACTGGCTCTCCAGTGCAGTGTTTCTGAGCATCCTTTCTGGGTTTCAGCTGCAGGGTGGGAGCATTCCTGGAGAGTGGCAAGGAAGATGCGGTGCCAGAACTCATCCGAAGGCGTCTTCATGCTCAGTATCTATTCCACACTTCTCTGAACCCAAGGGGAAGATTTCACGTCTTCCCGACTCCAGCAATTAGTTCCACTTAATCATTGGGTCGGTCTGTTAATCTGCTGGATACCCTGAGGGGTCCCCTCCCTAAGTCCTAAAGATCCAAACTCAAGTCTATTGATTCCGGATGTCTCCTTCCTTTGGGCCCTGTCACCTTCCTGGAGTGGACTGGATTCACAGTCGTTCTGACTGAAAAAAAAAATGTGATTTCACACATTCCATCGACCCATCCACCCATCCAGCTTCTTGTCCTTAGAACCTTCCACCAAGACCCTTTGGCTAAGTCTGCTGAATTCTGATGCAGTGGAGGCCTTACATTATCTTAAAGGGCCCACATACATTTTCTCCTGCCAGAACTCTGGTTTGCGATTGCTTGATTCCTAGTCAGATATTTTCATGGGCTTGTTATAACCCGGGCATCAACAAAAGCAGATCTGATTAATCACACCTCTCCCTTCCTACTGCCCCCACCCCTGGAATCCATTTACCTCTTTTTCTTGAGCCAAACTGCTTCTTTTCATCAGTGGTTTATAGTCCTTTTTCTATTTCTTCATTCATCTTCAAAGGAGAACTGGTTATTTTCTCTTGGCGTATCCACAATCTGGAGACCTACTTATTTTAGAAACAGTAGCTCCCAGGGTGTTGCATTTCCCTGAAACAGGGAGAGGAGGTCAATCCAAATGGCCCCGAAGCTTTGACAAGTGACAGTGTGGCTAGAGCCTGTATCCTAGACATGAGCAGGTTGGGTACATCAGGGAAGAATGAGCACACTCATTCTTCACAGTGTCTGGACCACCTTATGACCTTTGACCCTATGACCCTATGGCCTTATGGTTGTCAAGTTAACCAAAACTCACCTGTGGACTGGGCCTTGGGCCATAGTTTAGTTGATTTCCTTAAGGCCAATCTTTCAGGAAAATTGCTGGCTGCAGAGAGGGACACCTGTCTTTGGACCCACTGATAACCAGGGTGCCCCATCACAGCGAGCCTTCTCTCCCCTCAGGAAGCTTTTCCTCAGTATGAACTCTTGGGCTGCTGTGGGGAGCACACACAGCTTGAGGTTCTTCCTGGGGTCCTCAGAAGGGATGGGCTTTAGACTCAACAAGTTTATTTTCCAGAATTCCTGAACAGGGTCCTGATTTTAATGAAAAATTATGCCATACTCTGATATATCCCACACAATGTTCTTCCTTAGGCATTTCTCCGTCCACAAGAAATCCTACTCAGAGCTGATAAGACTCTCTGGCTTCCAGGAAGGCCCATCGGATGTGGGTGTTCAGTACTGAGGACAGAGCGCAGGAGTAGGAAGCGTCCTCTGCTGGTTCAGGGTTTCAGAGACTAGCTGAGTGAGAAAAGCTTTTGCTCCAGGGTGCTCCAATAGGGGCTCCGCAAGCTCCGCAAGCTCTAGGTTTAGGTGTGGGAGTGTGGTGGTTTCTGCCTGCTCTCTGTTGGTGTGTGAGAGGCTTTTGCCCGTTTCCTGATGGTGGTCTCACACAAGGCTGGTCCACCTAGAACTTGGTCTATGCAGGACGGGTGCTAAGCATAGAGCTGTTAGGCTCACCAGGATGGGGGACAGCAATGTCACCTGAGATGCTGGGTCTCTATGCCTTAGGCCATGAGTAGGAGGAGAATGAGATGGGGCCTTGGGTGGCCGTGCAGCCAGCAGAACTGGCAGAGGGCATTCTGAGCCTGGCTGAGTTCAGAAATGTTAGCTCGCCCCTCTGCTCAACGGGTGGCTAGCACCAGGCCAGAATGGCTCCAGATGCCTCAGCAACTATCACGGCTCAGCCTCTGGCTTAAGGTGGTGGGGCTTTTAATCTTCTGCACTCTGTAAGGTTACAGGGCTCCTCCACACTCTTTTCAAGAGACCTCCTTAAAGAGAAGCTGGGGGACGGTTACAGGAGAGCTTGAGCAATTGCCTTTAGCGCGCTCGTGCACACACACACACACACACACACACACACACACACACACACACACGCACACGCACACGCACACGCACACGCGTGCGCACACACACATAGAGACCTGTGGCCATTTGCTCTTAGAATAAGCTTGACAGTCACTTCCAGAATGTGTCATGGTAACTGGTGAGGTCCTCTGTTTTGTCTGACTGGCAGTTGTTCTCCTGGGGTTGCCTGGGATTGTGTGGTGAGAGTGGAGGCCTCTTAGGACCTCAGACATGGCCTTCTTATGCAGTGTGACCTAGAATTTCTGAGATTGCAGCTGACTGGCAATTAAATGCTGCTGTTCCCCATCAGGCTTCTCTCTGGGTATGCGCCCCTCTCTGAGCCATTTCATGGGATGATGGCTGTGACTTGGGAAGGATGGTTGTACTACTGGTAATCAACTGCAGTGCCATCATTAGAGCCGGGGTCTTCTGCCCATCCTCTCTCATTTGGCATATGTGTCTACCTCACCTCTCACCAGGATCCAGCAGCCCAGAGTTTGGGACTAGGGTTCACTTAGAAGTCCGGCTCTGTTTTCTGGGCTGTGACTTGACAGGTCATTTCCACTTTGATTCGGTTTTCCCCATCATAAATATCAGTTACTGCTACTACTACTGCTGCTACTGCTGCTGCTGCTGCTGCTGCTGCTGCTGCTACTACTACTACTGTCAATTTGGCAATAGGGGTAAGTAACAGGGGAAGAAGCCAGATGACTAGAAAGGATGTTGGTGTAACATATAAAATAAGATCAGAGGAGGAGCCTATAGTCCAGCAAGTCCCCACCACTGCTAGAAGGAATTGTGCTCAAATTCTGATATGAAAAGAGCAACACAGAGAAAGCAGAGAGAACTGGTGGGGAAAAGAGGTCCCCATAGCAGAGCAGCTAGAGCCTAGTGAGTTGTAAGACATCCCCAGGGTTTCCAGGAAAAAGCCTGGAGCTCACCTAAGCCTTAGGCCCAACCTTTTGATCCATGGGCCTCTCTCAGGCACTTCTGCTCAACTAGAAAATGGTCCCAGAGTTTGAGAAGCCTGATCTACAGGGGATATCAGGGATGCCTCTAAAGGCGAGAGCAGGTAAGATGAGCGTTGGAAATGGGAAGTAAAGGGACTTGGATTTGGGATTTGTAGGTTTGGGGCACGTAGGTTCCTGAATTTACCCAAGTATGTGCAGTTAGTTTCTTCCTCTACTTGCTAAGTTTTGGGCCTGAGCAGTGCCATCAACTCAGATACAGAAACATGTTTGGTACCTTAGTGCTCCACACGGAAACACCCTTGCAATGTGAAGATAAATTAGAACCGGTTCAGATTTGGAGATGATTGCTGTCAAGTAGGGGAGACTAATGTGGAAAACAATAATCGAATCATTGAAATTTGTTCCAAACATGGGAGCATTTGAGTAGTAGTGGCAGAAAGAGAAATAATCAATTCAACAGAGAGTTTATAAATAGCAAAATATTAAAATTATTTTTAGAGTTACGTTCGTCTCTGTAGAGAGTGCTTGGGTATTCAGGGGAAAGAGATGGAGCAAAGCTCTTTATCACACAACCTTTAAATACATTTCTACTTTGACATTTAAAATGAGAATATTTCCAAAAGAAGCTTAATAAGTTCCCAGACCACTTAAAGACTGTGACCGTCTCACATTCATGTACACACTGGGAATATATTATTTACAACGCCAAAAGACCGACATGCTGGATTTATTGAGCAAAGTAAAGAGAGAATAAAGTTTCCCGGAATATTTTTTGAAAACACTTGGGATCCAGTGCTGTGTATGCCAAATACTAATATGCTGGATAAAATAAATATGCAGACAGAAACTTTGAGTTATGCATCTCTTGACCAAAAATAGCTTTTTGATTTTGTATTATATTTACATATAACTTATACAAAAATCATTTATATATTTTTTTCCACAAATTGTTTTTTTTATTGATTTTTATTGAGCTCTACATTTTTCTCTGCCCCCTTCTCTGCCTCTCCCCTCCCCTTCAACCCTCTCTCAAGGTCCCCATGCTCCCAATTTACTTAGGAGATATTGCCTTTTTCTACTTCCCATGTAGATTAGATCTATGTAAGTCTCTCTTAGTGTCCTCATTGTTGTCTAAGTTCTCTAGGATTGTGATTTGTAGGTCGATTTTCTTTGCTATATTTTTAAAAACCACTTATGAGTGAATACATATGATAACTGTATTTTTGGGCCTTGGTTACCTCACTAAAAATGATGCTTCTAGCTCTGTCCATTTGCCTGCAAATTTCAAGATGTTGTTATTTTTTTCTGCTGGGTAGTACTCCATTGTGTAAAAGTGCCACATTTTTTCTTATCCATTCTTTGGTTGAGGGACATTTAGGTTGTTTCCAGGTTCTGGATATGACAAACAATGCTGCTATGAACATAGTTGATCACATGTCCTTGTGGCATGATTAAGCATCCTTTGGATATATACCCCAAACTGGTATTACTGGGTCTTGAGAAAGGTTGTTTCCTAATTTTCTGAGAAATCACCACACTGATATCCAAAGGCGTGGTACCACCTTGTACTCCCACCAGCAATGCAGGAGTGTTCCCTTTACCCCACAACCTCTTCAGCATAAGTTGTCATCAGTGTTTTTGATCTTAGCCATTCTTACAGGTGTAAGATAGAATCTCAGAGTTGTTTTGATTTGCATTTCTCTGATGACTAAGGATGTTGAGCATTTCCTTAAGTGTTTTTCAGCCATTTTAGATTTTTCTGTTGAAAGTTCTCTGTTTAGGTATGTATTCATTTTTTTTATTGGATTATTTGTTCTTTTGAGAACCAATTTCTTGGGTTCTTTGTAGATTTTGGAGATCAGATCTCTGTCTGATGTGAAGATCTTTTCCCATTCTGTAGGCTGTCATTTTCTCTTGTTGACAGTGTCCTTTGCTTTACAGAAGTGTTTCAGTTTCAGGAGGTCCCAGTTATTGTTTCTCTCAGTGTCTGTGCTACTGGGGTTTTATTTAGGAAGTGGTCTCCTGTGCCAATGCATTCAAGTGTACTTCCCACTTTCTCTTTTATGAGGTTCAGTGTGGCTGGCTTTATGTTGAGGTCTTTGACCCATTTGGACTTGAGTTTTGTGCATGGTAATAGGTATGGGTCTATTTTCATTCTTCTACATGTTGATATCCAGTCATGCCAGCACCATTTGTTGAATATGCTTTCTTTTTTCCATTTGATATGTTTTGCTTCTTTGTTAAAAATTGGGTGTTCGAAAGTGTGTGGATTAATATCTGGGTCTTTGACTCGGTTCCATAAGTCCTCCTGTCTGTTTTATGCTAATACCAGACTGTTTTCAGTATTGTAGCTCTGTAGTAGAGTTTGAAGTCAGGAATTTTGATGCCTCCAGAAATTCTTTTATTGTACAGGATTGTTTTGGTTAACCTGGGTTTTTTTTACTTTAGTTGAGTATTGTTCGTTCAAGGTCTGTGAATAATTTTGCTGGGATTTTGCTGGGCATTGCATTGAATCTGTAGATTGCTTTTGTTAAGATTGCCATTTTTACTATGTTAATTTGACCTATACAAGAGTATGGGAAATCTTTCTACTTTCTGGCATCTTCTTCAGTTTTTTTCTTCAAAGATTTAAAGTTTTTGTCATATAAGTCTTCCACTTGTTTGGTTAGAGTTACTCCAAGATATTTTATGTGATTTGTGGCTATTGTGAAGGGTAATGTTTCTCTGATTTCTTTCTCAGCCCATTTATCATCTGTGTACAGGAGGGCTACTGATTTTTTTCGAATTAATCTTGTATCCTGCTGCATTACTGAAGGTGTTTGTGAGTTGTAGAAATTCCTTGGTAGAATTTTTGGGGTTGCTTATGTAAACTATCAATCATCAGCAAATAGTGAGAGTTTGACTTCTTTTCCTATATATGTATCCCCTTGATTTCCTTTTATTGTCTTATTGCTCTAGCTAGGACTTCAAGTACTGTATTGAATAGATATAAAGAAAGTAGACAACTTGTCTTGTTTCTGATTTCAGTGGGATCACTGGGAGTTTCTCTCCATTTAGTTTGATGTTGGCTGTTGGCATGCTATATATTACCTTTATTATGTTTATGTATGTTCCTTGTATCCCTGCTCTCTCCAAGACCTTTATCATGAAGGGATTTTGTATTTTGTCGAAAGCTTTTTTTCAGTGTCTAATGAGATGATCATGTGGTTTTTATTTCTCAGTTTGTTTATATGGTGGATTACATTGACAGATTTTCTTATGTTGAACCATCCCTGCATCTCTGCAATGAAGCCAACTTGATCATGGTGGATGATGGTTCTGATGTGTTCTTGGATTTGATTTGCCAGTATTTTATAGAGTATTTTTGCATCAATGTTCATGAATGAGATTGGTCTGTAATTTTCCTTCTTAGTAATGTCTTCTTTTTTTGGGTATCAGGGTAATTGTAGCCTCATAAAAAGAGTTTGACAATCTTCCTTCTGTTTCTATTGTGTAGAACAATTTGAAAATTATTGGTATTAGTTCTTCTTTGAGAATCTTGTAGAATTCTGAGCTGAAACCATCTGATCCTGTGCTTTTTTGGTTGGGAGACTTTTGATGAGTGTTTCTATTTCTTTAGCAGTTATAGATCTGTTTAATTTGCTTATCTGGTCTTGATTTAATTTTGGTAAGTGATATTTATCCAGAAAATTATCCCTTTCCTTTAAGTTTTCCAATTTTGTGGAGTACAGGTTTTTGAAATATGACCTGATGATTTTCTGTATTTCCTCCGTGTCTGTTATGTCCCTCTTTTCATTTCTGATTTTGTTAATTTGGATATTCTCTCTCTGCCTTTTGGTTAGTTTGGATAAAGGTTTGTCTATTTTGTTGATTTTCTTGAAGAACCAAATCTTGTCTTGTTGATTCTTTGTATTGTTTTCTTTGTTTCTATTTTGTTGATTTCAGCTCTAAATTTGATTATTTCCCGCCATCTAGTTCTCTTGGGTGAATTTGCTTCTTCTTGTTCTAAAGTTTTCAAATGTTCTGTTAATTCACTAGTGTGGGATTTTTTCATCTTCTTTATGTAGGCATTTAGTGCTGTGAACTTTCATCTTAACACTGCTTTCATTGTGTCCCATAAATTTGGGTATGTTGTGTGGTCATTTTCATTGAATTTTAGGAAGTCTTTAATTTCTTCCTTTATTTCTTCCTTGGCCCATTGATGATTCAGGTGAGCATTGTTTAATTTCCATGTGTTTGTGAGCTTTCTGGAATTAGTATTGCTGTTGAATTATAGTTTTAAGCCATGGATATCTGATAAGATACATGGGGTTATTCCAATTTTTTTTGTATCTGTTGAGGTTTGTTTTGTTACTGAGTATGTGGTCAATTTTTGAGAAGGTTCCATGAGGTGCTGAGAAGAAGGTATATTCTTTTATGTTTGGATGAAATATTCTATAGATGTCTGTTAAGTCCATTTGAGTCATGACATCGGATAGTTCTCTTATTTCTCTGTTCATTCTTTGTCTGATTGACCTGTCCAGTGGTGAGAGGGGAGTGTTGAAGTCTCCCACTATTAGTGTGTGGGGTTTAATATATGATTTAAGCTTTAGAAGTGTTTCTTTGACATATGAGGGTGCCCTTGTATTTGAGGCATAGATGTTCAGTATTGAGACTGCTTCTTCATGGATTTTTCCTGTGACTAATAGGACATGTTCTTCTTTGTATTTTTTGATTGATTTTAGTTTGAAGTCTATTTTGTTAGATATTAAGATAGCTACACCAGCTTGTTTCTTAGGTCCATTTGTATGGTATATTTTTTCCCAACCCTTTACTCTGAGGCGATGTCCGTCTTTGAGGTTGAGATGTGTTTCTTGTATGCATCAGAAGGATGGATTTTGTTTTTGTATCCAATCTGTTAGCCTTTGTCTTTTTATAGGTGAGTTGAGTCCATTTATATGAAGGGATATTAATGACCAATGATTGCTATCTCCTGTTAATTTAGTTTTCATTGTTGGTTATGTTAATTTGTGTGTTTTCCCCTTCTTTGGGATTTGCTGCTGTGAAATCATCAACTGTCTGTGTTTTTGTTGATGTAGCCGACTTCCTTGGGTTGGAGTTTTCCTTCTAGTACTTTGTGTATGGCTGGGTTTGTGGCTAGGTGTTGGCTATATCTGGTTCTGTCATGGAGTATCTTGTTTTGTCCTCCTATGGTGATTGACAGTATTGCTGTCTCAGCCCGCTCTGGCCTAAGTCGCTGGCTCAGTCCTGCTCCTGTGGCGCTGGGTGCTTCAGGCCTTTTCCAGCCTAGCTAGTGAGCTAGAATGATTTCTAAAATCTAAAGGTTGTATGGTCATAGTTGGGGAAGTCTAACAAATGGGCCTAGTGCTATGTAGAGCCAGCCAAGGCAGCCTACCCACTGATCCTTGCAAGTGAGCTCTTATTAGAAATGAGCATCTTCATGGAGAAGGATATGTACATCAGTGCAAGAAGGTGTTTGGTCATGGGAGGTTGGATGGGGAAGTCTGTGTGTGTGTGTGTGTGTGTGTGTGTGTGTGTGTGTGTGTGTTTGTGGCTGGTGGAGAGCTTGACCTCAAGTGTAAGGAATTTGTTTTTGCTGTACACAATGGGAGTCTGACAGGCTTTCAGCAGGAAGCTTTGTGATCAGATTTCTGCTTTAGAAATCAAGGCTAGTGTTTGAAGTCCTAGAATGAGGTTGTCAAAGCTTGAAAGGACGTTGATTGTTCTTCGCTGAGTCCCATCCTCTCCTTGTGTGGCAAGCCCCTGCTAACGTCACCAGAGTCTTCATGTCCAAAGGAGCAGCCGAGCGAAGATAACCAATGTAACCTCAGCGCTTCCGGGCCTGCCCTGGTTCATCATCGGAGTCCTAACAGACAGAATTGATCATGAAGGGGCTTGGTCGATCGGCAATTATGATTAACCAGACTAGCTTTAATATATAATATTCATCTTTAATAAAGGAAAGAAAAGGGAACTTACAAATCCAAGGTTCCAGCGAGGAGCGCAGGAAATAAAGAGAGCAAAAACAAAAGCACATGGATGTTTTAAAAGTATTTGGAGCCCCGGAGGGGTCACGCCCTTCAGACAAGGGATTGGTTAGCTCCCCCATCATGATTACTGGCAGAGCAGCCTCTCTGTGTCTTAGGAGCAGCCTCTCTGTGTCTTAGGAGCAGCCTCTCTGTGTCTTAGGGGCGGCCCCAAGCCTTCTCCACAGGAGCACCTTCTGGAGTGACCCTCTGCTGACTTACCCTTGTCTTTGTCCCTTAGACTGGACCTAACCCAAGGCAAGCTGTGATGTTGATCACATTTGATTTTTTTGTCCCAAGACAAATTTAAATTTAACATTATTTAGTTTCAGGAGAAGTTTAATGAGAACAAATTATATAAAAAAGTACATGTGAGATGAAAAAAGAGTTGAACTTACAGGCACCCAAACTAAATATCTCAAGCTAAAATGTCGTCCACACAATGAACCATGAGAGACTAAGAGCTGTGGGATTAGCTGGGTGCAGAGCTGAAAGGGGACGACCCGGTCCTTGGGTCCTTTTGTCATGGTAGTAGGGGCAGGAGCTGGGCACACAGATCCATGCCGCTGCCTGCCTTGGCCCGAGACCTCCACTAAGGCGGTGTAGAACCTTAGCTTCAGCATAGGAAAGCAATGCAGGGGACTTGGTCCAAATGGAGCCAGAGTGTATCAGCAGAGATTCAGCGTGTGTTTGAAGGAAGGTGTGCTTAGAGTGAGGTACTCAGGGAGAGGATGGAGCTCACCCCTGTGTCGCATGAGCTCAAGGTCACACGTTAGCTTCTCAGCAGTAGGCATTTGTACACTTGGGGGATTTCATTTCTCTATTGGTTTATTTATTTTGTAAAGGAGATCACAACATGGCTACCAAACTGCAGGCTAAGGTAAGACAAGGGTCACAAGTGTCAAAAGAATTCCATTTTTCTTTGGTATCCCTCTCTCCACAAAAGGAATCTTGTATTCCTTTATAGAGAATTGTGTTAGTTGTACTGACATTCTCCCCTCTCACTGGAGAGGCTTTAGCCAGACTCTGGGTGAGGGGCTTCTTTTCCTTCCCATGCCCCGTACTCTTCCCTGACTTTGTACTTGACTTCACATCCATCCACACAGTGGCCTTTCGTTTACTACTCTCAATTTTAGTGTGGATTGACAACAGCTTTGTTAACTCTTGCAGCCTAGAAACGTGTCTAGGCACTTAATGGTTTAAACTAGCCGATGATGCTCTTGTTGCCCTATTGGCTGGAAGCTGTGCCGGGGTATCAGCTGGCTCTGTGCTTACCAGAAGGTTTACCTGGGCTGGTATGTTTGGCTCAGTCACTGGCCTGTAAGATGCTGTTGACACTTAGTGACTGTCTATCCTCACATCTTAAATGGCCACTATGCCTCTTATGCGGCAGCAGGGTTTCAAGAATGACAGCCCAAGAACCACACATTCTGTCGCCCAAGCCAACCACTCAGATCAGCCTAGATTTAAGGGACATCAGAGTCCCCTTCTCATTGTGCTAAAGGAATTGAGGCTGTAAAGGTTTGCACAGAAAGGAAGGAGATAGTAAGGTAAACAGGGATTATTCTGAACAACTCAGTTTGAGAATCATTTCAGGATGAGTACAGGGAAATCACGAAGTGAATGAAATTAAGTAAGCAAAACGCTAATGATCTAGGCATCCAGGGACTAGAAAGTTTCCATCTTCATCTTTTTTTTTTGTTTTTTTTTCTTCCATTTTTGAGACAGGATTTCTTTTTGTAGCCTTGACTGTCCTAGAACTTGCTGTCTAGACCAGGGTAGCCTTGAACTCACAGAGATCTCCCTGCCTCTGCCTATCAAGTGCTTGGGATTAAAGGCGTGTGCTACCACCATTCAGCAGTCATCTTATTCTTTGAATATTTATGCTAGAACACAGACAGGAAGTAGTTAGTCCCTTAAATGGCATAACAAGTGCCTACTAACTTATAAGTCTATCTATCTATCTGCCATCCATCCACCCATCCATCCATCCACCACCCACCCACCCATCCACCACCCACCCATCCACCCATCCATCCATCCATCCACCACCCACCCACCCACCCACCCATCCATCCATCCATCCATCCACCACCCACCCACCCATCCATCCACCCATCCATTTATCCATCCATCCACCACCCACCCACCCACCCATCCATCTACCCATCCATCCATCCATCCATCCATCCATCCATCCATCCATCCATCCAAGCATTGATTCACCCTCTCATTGCTCATCTAACCACATGTGTTTTTAGTTTATTACGTATAGGTGTTCTAGAGCTAGGATCTCTAGGCCACTGAGTTTATATCCTAGTAAGAGAGAGCTGGCAAACATGGTTAAGAGTAGGGTAAGGAGGGAGCTGCACTATTCTTCCAAGATAGATAGTGATGGCTGGAGGATGGTCCTCATTCTTCCAGGGAGAACCTTCCAGACAGAGATGAATATGGATTATGAATATTCTTCAGTGGCTCAAGGAGCAGAAAAGAAGGGGAGCCTGACCAAAGTCCTGGGCCAGGGAGAGATGGTGTGAGGAGAGGCCTCAGCAATACTGGCAGCTCAGAGAGTGAAGGGTCCCAATTTACCTGTGTATAGCTAATCGTCACAGTCAGGTGACAGCTTAGTTGGGCCTTGAGAGAGAAGAAATGTTCTTAGGTTAATAAACACATAAAGAGGTGAAAGCTATAAAGTCTGAAACAAGTCTTCCACGGCAGCACCCATCTTGAGAGAGACGAGTTCATAGCCTCACAGGGCACAAATATGAGAATGTTGAAATGCTAACCAACATCACCGTACTCCCCAGTAAATCTCATAAGACGATTTTATTGTTTTGGTCTCGGAACCCAACTCCCATGCTTAGACTTAACTTTTCATCTTGATTTTGCAGAGTCGTCTCTACCGCAGAAGTGACGGCCACTGTGAGGTAGCGTGGGGCTGTAGCGTCCTGACCTGGGTGCCCTGCAGAAGCTTCCCAGTCAGTAATCAAAGCACACAGCTGTGCTGGAGGTGTCTTGGGGGCTGGCAGCGGTGGCCAAAGGGCTCAGGACAGAAGCTCTGGAGAACTGACCATGGTTCAGGCCTGGGGCCTCATCCGCTACTTAAGTCCTCTCGTTTTAGCTTCATTTGTGTCTATACTCGATTTCCCAAGAGCCTGCCTGTACCCTTTGTATCACCATCCATGCTGTTTGGAGCTGGGCGTGGGAGTGCCCTGTAATTAGTCTCCTCTGTGTCTGAGCACACGCACACCTTCTTATTTACGCTCTGCTTGGTTTCCTTTTTTTCTTGGCCTGACTGAAAGATGTTTGTCTGTTTGTTTTTTGTTTTTTTTTTTTTTTTTAAATAACCAACTGTTTATTTGACTTCCCCATGAAGTAATTTCCTCCTATATTCTTGGAATGTGTGTGTTTATATCTTTCCTATTGATTTTGGATTGTTTTTATTATTTTGCTATAACCTTATGTTCGGCGCTCAGCTTATTTACTTCATTATTTTTACTTCCAAGAGGCATGGCTGTAAATGGTCCTCCGTGCGCCACAGGGAACGGTCTCTAGGAGGTTCTGGATGGAGCCTTTGCTCACAGCTCAGTTGCGGGTTTGTTTCCGTGCTAGCTCCTGGTTTCTTGGGTCACCCGAGCACTGGCACTGATGTCCTCCCTTTGCTGCTAACTCTGGGCTTCATTACACTGTGTAGAAGAAAGCATTCAGAGAACTTCAAGCTTAAAAACTACAGAAAGAAATTTTTAAAGCCTCAAATGTCAATTTTTGAGTGTTCCAAAAACATATAATGGAATTTATCTTACCTGTAGTATATAGTAACACACATGTAGCAACACATACTACCATACGTATACATAGCAGTGCTGGCATCTGCAGGGGCTGTTTCTAGGAACCCTTGGGGAGACCTAAACTGGATGCTGCCCAGATGTAGTATTTGTATATACCCTCCTCACATCTTCCCGCGGGTTCTTGGTCACCTCGCAATTACGTGCAATAGCTGAAGGCAACGCGAAAGTCGTCTAAGCAGTTGTTTCACTGCGTTAAGTGAATAATGTAAGAAGAAAAGGTCTGTACTCGTTCAGCACAGATAAAGTGATTTTCAAGGCTTTCCATTTCATAGCTGGCTGACTCTGGATGTGGATCCCCAGAGGTAGGGAGCCAATGTGTGTCTCTGCGCATCCTGTTGGGCCAGCTTCTTTGGAGAGCCCTGACTAATACAGACATCGAAGTTTTCATTTGTTTATCCTGGTTGGATAAATGAAATTGTCTTGGATTCCCTAATTCTGGCTGTACAATGTCTTTCGGTAAGGAGATAGGACATTCCTCTTTGTAATAATCTCTGTTGAACTTGGTCTACCTCATGACAATTTTCTAGAGTGTAAATATTTCTGTTTCTAGCACTGAGTTCTTTGGGAACTATCTAAGTTCTTTTACCTAGTAGGCCGTGTTTGAGAGAAACCTGGTTTTTATGGTCATCAACTAGATTGCCCTTGAATACCCCAGGATACTAGCAACGATAGTTTCATGTCTTCCCATGAGCTTTAGGTCCGGTGATTTGGCTGCTGTGCTTCCTGTCAGCTGTTGAGTTCCCTCAAATTCTAGGTGACCATTGATCGTTTTTTACTGCTAAAGAGCTAGCGTGTGGTGTTCAAGGTGAAGTTCAGAGACCATTTCCTCTGCTCAGCTGTCCAGTCTCACCTCACCAAGGCTGCTGGGACACGGCTTCTTTTCTGGTAGTATCAGAGTGCTGGAAGGAGTAGGTAGGATGGAAGCTGGTCCTACTGTCAGCCCAGGGCAGGTACAGTCCTGGGCCGGGTGAGTTTGGTTAGTACTGTTATCAAGTAGGTGTCCCCTGTCCCCAGTGCCCATCCAGGGCCTTAGTGCTCCTGCCTGACCCCAGTGCCCATCCAGGGAGCTTCCTCCGTACTTTCTCCTTTACCTAGAGTCAGAAACTCTTTGGAGCTTTTCAATTTTCTCCATTTTTCTTGGATATTTGATGGTTTTGTCATTATTTTTTTTAACTGATAGCAATAGGCTCTGGGATGGAAGAGATACATATTCGGCCTAACTTGCTATGTAGGGTCAGAAGTCTGTGTGTAGACTTCAGTAGGTGATGTGTGCCAAAAATATTCTTCCACTACTTTCGTCTTTCCTGTTAGCTAACCACACAGCAACAGTAGAGATCTTTAACTGGAACTGATGAAGGCCAAGCCTGGGGCAGACCTGTAATTCTTGCTACTTAAGAGGCTGAGGCAGGAAGATCATAAGTTCAAGGCCTGCCTGCACCACAGAGCCAGTTCAAAGCCAGCTTGTGCGACTGAGCCAGACCCTATTTCAAAACTGCAAAATGGAAAAATGGGCCAGGAGTGTGGTTCATTGGTATAGCACTGGCTGGCTACCTAGTACCTCTATCCTCTACGCATGCATGTGAGCATGCGTGCATGCACGCATGTGAGCGTGTGCGTGCACACACATGCACACACCCCCTAATAGGTGGTAGAGGTTATCCCTTCCCACAGAGCTGCGGTACTGTGACATCCCTACTCATATCCATGCAAAAGGTTCAGCCATGTTAGTATGACATCAGTTCTGTCCATTCAGCCTGGCATCTTCTTGGCAGCGTTTGACTGGCTTGTGGGGGTTGGTGAGAGCAGTCTTGCAGGAGAGCCATAAGGCAGGTAACTGAGGACAGAGGAGGTGATAGTATTTGGAGTAAATGACAGAGGCAGGGAGGTGTGGGGCTCACTTGAGGAAGAACCTCACGTGATTAGATGCTAATCGAAGGTTGTGTGGGTGGGGCTGAGCGGCCAGGTGGGTGCAGGCTTTTGGGGTCCGTACTGGCGGAAGCAGTCGTGCTGTAATTAATAGGCAGTGAGAGTCATACAGAGCATCGGGGGCCATAGCGCGGGTCTGGGGCTTCTATATGTGTGGAATACAGAGGGGAGCCCCAGACCAGGACCAAGGTTCCTAGGAGGATGACATGGCCTCTTGGGACCAACACGGGAGTGTCCCTCAGGGCTCAGAGCAGTACTGTGGGTGGAACTTCTCAAACAAGTGGCTTGACAATTTGGATCCAGTGAATCGTCAGAGCCATGTGAAGTAGAGCATGGTGGGGTCTGAGAATCGATGCAGGCTGAGCAGGACGACATGAGAAGATGGTGAGTCTGGTCAGAAGCATCAGAAGGAGCCCATTCATGCCCCCATCATGCCCATGACTAGGGGTGAGCAGACATGGCAGGATCTGGGATCCAGACACAACACTCAGGGCAGTGAGCAATGCTACCGGGCGTATTACAGTTCTACAACCATAGCAGCACAGAATGATGGTCAGGCTTCTTCGGGCCACAGAGAGTTGCTGAGGACAGAGAAGGCAGGAGGAGTGAGTGGCACACTTATGGGGAAAGGTATTACGTTAGTTGGGAACCTGGAACCCCTAGCAGAGATGCTCAGCATTCAAGAGGGAGCATCCAGTTATGTCTTACAAATGAGACCCCAGGGACTTGTTACTGAAGGACAGCTGGTTTAGGTGGTGATGGGAACCTGAGATTACACAGTTCAACCAAAGAAGGCATGCCAAAAAAAAAAAAATCCCGCCGAGGTCAAGGTGAGTCCAGCGGAAAGATCCCCTCCAGCCTTGAAGTCTCACTTTGTCTACACAAGATGTTCTAGTTCACATGTAATGAGGATTCCAGCAGCTTATTGAAGTGTTACACACAAGTGGCTCAGAGGGAATTCTGGTTGGCTCAAAGGATGGGGCAAGCCTCACAGCCTCTTTTCTCAGTTGCCTGACACAATTAGACCATTCAGCCCGTTCCGGTGCTCTGCGTTTCCTCTTTTCTGGGTTAGACCTGTTTGCTGGAGAAACAATCCGCTTCTCAGACTTTAATTATGTATACATTGATCTATGACTATTTCCCTAACTACTTTCCCACAGCCAACAGTTTTTACTACCTGGGGCTGGAGCAATCCACAGGATGCCAAAACGCAAGTCAATTCATTTAGAACAAAGAATGTATCTATTATTCCAGTGGAGGGAGAGGGAGGACCAACAGTCTTAGCCAGGAGGAGGTGTGGTCTCAGCAACTATTCGACTTTCTATTTATTTTTCTTCTAGCTCTATCTTACGTTTTTAATTAAGCTGTAGATCTCTTTAACACACTGCAAAATAAAGAGCAGATCTCTTCTCCCCAGTCCATGAATCAGAAGTGGGCATTTGCCCATAGGTGGGCAAGTGGGAACGACTTTTTAGAATACCAGGTTTGGTCTCAAGAGACTAAGAATGCTCTATGTGGTGAGCAACAAATTTGAATTTTGATGTGTTTAACTAAGGTAATTCCCTACTCAGCTCCAGATGTGGCGATGAGATTCAAACTTTTGTGTGTCTCAAAGAACACGCCCTTTCGCACATGCGTGTCACGGGAATGGAATGCGGCTGCAGATCAGCAATATGCTGAAATCCTTCCTTCCCAGGGGAGAAGAGCAGCAGCAGGGACAAAGCCCAGCCCTCTCTTGCTTCTGTGGATTTTTTTCTTTTTCTGATGTAGGACTTAAAAGTGATGGAGGCCTACATCACAAGATGAGATTTTGCAGAAGGAGGGGAAGGTGGGAAAGGAATGAGCGGTGGGAAGAACATTGGGTGATGTTCAATTGCTACGTGTCCTTTCCAAGAATGAGGACTTTGATCACCTAGAAAGACCAGGGATGCATAGTTCAGCCCTCCTTAGCGAGTTAACTGCTAAGTGTTAAGGGGACCACTTGATAGCTCCTTACTGGCTATGGTGGTTGATCATATGTGCCCACTTTAACTGAGGATGCCCAGACAGCACGTAAAACATTTTTGGGGCATCTGTGAGGGTCTCTCCAGAAGAAACTAGTCTCAAATGAGTGCAGAAGGTGGACCCTTGCCAGTCTTGGAGGGCACCCAGTTGTTCAGGACGGAAAAGGCCAGGAAGGGCCAGTTCTTTCTGTGGCTGTCACATATATTTCCCATGCCTTCTTATGTCAGCGTGTCTGGTTCACAGGCTTTCAGACTGTCCTGGACTCCACTGACACCCAGGCCTTCAGATCTGAACTGAATCACTCCATCAACTCCTGTGGGCCTCTAGTTTGCAGACGGCAGGTCCTGGGACTCTCGGTCTCTGCAATCTTATGAGCCAGTTCCCATGATAAATCTCTGTCCACATAGTTATATATATATATATATATATATATATATATATATATATATATATATATCTTACTAGCATGTTTATCTGGAGAACCCGAACTCTGAAAGCAGCAATAGCCTTACCAAATGAGCCCTAGGAGTTATAGAAGAGACCTGCATCACGTTGAATATGTGTGAATTTTCTTCACAGACTGCTTTCTAGGAGGCAGCTTAGCTCCTGCTTGGCCATATCCAGAAAAAGGAAATACTGCCTGCTAAATATGAGCTCAGTCCACTGCTTGAGAATTCAGGTTGTCTCTTGAAAAGGCCTTCCTATATCACTTTGGTAAATTTCTCTTCTGTTGGGGCTCTTCCATTCTAGTGTCTCAGAATGCCACAAAGGGTGTGAGATGCCCCTTACGAAAGGTTCTCTCTTAACTTCTGTGGATCAAAAGCATCCTTGTCCTCAAGAGGAAAATAGTTGAATAGGGAATAGAAGAAGTCAGAAAACCAGGACCCCTGAAGACAATATCATTTTCTTAGTGTTTCTGCTGACTGGGGGCCTACCCAGCCCTGAAGAGGCAGTCCAAAGGCTTCTGCAAAACCAGTAAGCAGTGACTGTTACGTTTGTGTGGTTATTTCTTCTCTCAGAGGCACATGTGGGGCCTTCTCATTTCACCGGTGACAACTGTAGCCCCAGTCTCTGCTCCCTGCTCTCCACCTGGTGACCCCTATACCTTGCAAGGTTGAGAGCCCCCTCCTGGCTGGCTATGCTCTGCCTATGTCTGTGAAGTGTCTGCTGAGGTCTCCGTCTACCCTGACCTGCTGGTGAGTTACCTGGTTCAGACCTGGACCCCAGGGACACTTGTACGAGTATCCCTACACTATCGATTCTCATTTCACCTCTTTGAGGGAGTCAGGAAGGTGTTTCTGCTCTCTCTAAACCTAGCCGACATGAGCGATAACACAGATAAACAAGGAATTGCAAGATAATCGTGGCGAGTGACAAACAGGAAACTGGCCTTGGAATTGGAAAGAAGAGCGGCGTGGCACATTACCTGTGTCCAGGATGGGTCTTGATGCGGCTGTGGACATTTTGCACAGGCGTGTGTCTTACCAAGCAGTGTGCACCAGTCGTCATTAGCATCTAGAGGAATATGCTCAAGCTGCTTGGATGAGCCATCCATCCCTACAAGTGCTGCACAGACTACCAGGTACTAGGTGGGGCCGCCCAAGCCAACCTAGATCCTGCGTTCTGAATAGGTGGGACTATGCCCAACTAAAACAGCACACTGAAAGGCTTTGGAAATCACGGATATGGATAGCAAATCTTGGGTTGTCGGGTGCTACTATAACAGAATACCTGAGACTGCATAATTTATTGAAGAATAGATTTATTTTGTATAGTTCCAAAGTTTAGGAAGTTCAAGGTTGTGGGCTCATTGTAGGCAAGAGCCTTATTGTTGTATAATTCTATCGTGGAAGGCAGAAGGGCAAGACAGAATGTGTGTGTGTGTGTGTGTGTGTGTGTGTGTGTTTGTGTGTGTGTAAATCCTTTCCTGACATGCTGTTTCTGTGAGGAGTCCTGGTCTACCCGATAAATTCCTGCTGCCCTAATCCGGCGGAGCCCACGCCACTCACTGCAGCCTTTCCCGACTCCTTCAAGAGCCATTCTTCAGTGTTGATGCCAAAGCACAGCTCGAGGGGACAAAGTTTATTCTGGAGTCAAATATGAGCCACCATGTCTTGTGACCACAAATTCAGGGTACTCCTAATACCATGTTCCAACATGGTAACAGGTTCACGATTTTTTTTAAATAACAGAGCAAAGAAAATCATAAATCAAGGCACTTAAATAATACACGGGTGGGGACTTCAGTTAAAAGGGTTGCAGAAAACAAGAAATCAGTCCATAATCCCTGAGGCTTTTGTGGGACAATTAGCCCTGTGGATTATTTAACATAGGTGTGGCCCCACCCCTGGACACTTCAGTTAAAGTGACCAGTGTGAATAGACATGCAGACTAAACTCAAAGATATCACACACACACACACACACACACACGCACACACACATGCACACACACAGAGTATATGTCATACAAAAAATGAAATTAAATTCCTGTTGTGTTAGTAAATACTAGAGTAGAAAAAAAAAAGAGAAGTTACAGACAGCATTGGAAGAGGGAGGTGACTGAGTAGAAGCTTCTGGGATGGTTGGCTTCTCTTCAGCTTTGCCCAGAGACCAGGCTAATCCACGGGCAGTGATGAACTCCACCTGTACAGTCACCTGGGCGGTCTGAGGAGCGTGTGGCCAACTTAGCCTTGTCCTTCCCTCTGAGGACCATCAGAAGAAATGAATGGAAAGGACCCCCAGACCTCTAGCTGGTGCCAGCATGCCAGCATGAAAGAACAGCCATTCAGAACCAGGGCTCTTTGGCCAGCAGAGCCGGGTGTCAGCTGGGGGACCATGAGCATGTTAACTGGGGGTAGCAATCCCTTACTGTGTCTACAGCAGATTAGGGGAAACCTGCACTCACCCTTGTTGGGATGTTAGATAAAATGAGTTAATGTAGCAAAAGTTTCTAGCTAAATTCCTGGCCCACAGAAAGTGCTTTATATATAAATTCCTGACATGTATAGTATCTGTTTGTTTGCGTCTTTGGCCAGACCTTACAGCAGAGGACTTGAGAGCAGGCAGCAAATTTGAGGTGGAGCCACGGTTATCACAAGGGGCTGCCCAGACCACAAAGCTGATTTATTTCAATCACAACAGCAGCAAATTCCTGTTATTGTAATGAATCACAGCGGGTAAGCACACAGATGCGGGAGGCTGGGATCGCAGGCTGGCTGGCCTTGCAGCTAAGGGTAACACGAAGCAGACTCGCAGTGTTCTAATGATGCGATTTCTGTAGCAACCAAACTGCAGCCTGGTCACACCAAATGGGGCCGTAATGAAATCCAGTATTTTTGTAGAATATTTTCCCTAAGCGATAAGGATTGCATATGGTTCTTTTCCCATTGTGTAGCCATTCAATCCAAAGCAAACATTTTAAAGCTCTTTAACCGAGGTTGGCAGACTCAAACTTACTTCAGCCTGAGAATGCCTAGCCCATCTGCTACAAACCCTGCAATAGGAAACACACGGAGCTGTACTGCTCCGACTAATCTAATCATGAGATACCGTTTCCTGGACCCGAAGGGGAACATTGCTATTTGCCCACTAGGGTTTTCTGGAGAAAGAGACTGTGGATTTGCAGCATGGTTTGTTAATCACTCGGAATTTCAAAGAAAAAAAAATAGAACAGGGATTTTGGAAAACAAACGTTGACAAGCTCATCATCTCCACGCTGTGCAGATGATTTTAATAGGAGGGTTTTCATTAGAACATTAAAACAGCTTTGACCAAGAAATTGAGAGACTTGGCCATTGCTCTGCAGCACGGTGATGGAATTGTGTTGTTTGTACTTTGTTTTGGACACATTTAACAATTAACATGCAATAATTCAATTTAACAGTTAAGGACAACTCAACTCAAAATGCACAGATGTGATGGTGCAGAGTTGGGGCCCAGATTCGAAGACTCAGACAGGACTGGGCTCACACAGCGTGGGCTGCTCACCCACTCACATGCGCCATGTGCACAGGGTCATCGTCCTGTCCCCCCAACTCCACCGCCTGAACCATTTGCAGAACTTTCAACTGGTTGGTTCTGGCAATGGTTCTAATCTAGCCCCATCCATAGGCATAGGCTGACCGTACCCTACCCTGATATTAACCAGCAACCATTTTCTTAGCTTTGGTTCCGTACAAAACGGTTGTCAGGGAAGATTGAGGGGTCTAAAACATGACCTATGCTCACATTCTAAAGGAGTTCATGCCGTATATGTGCCTGCTAATTTAGTGAGCATGGATTTAATGCTTTTAGTGTTTTACCTATAAATCTGCACAAATATTAAGATCAGATGTGCACATTAACTAACAATGAGCATATCCAAAAAGTGGGCCTCTGAATGGGGAATTTCGAAAATCTTTAGTACTGTATTAGGTATTTATTAACCTGAAGAAGGAGTCCAGGAGGCAACTCACATGAATCCTGCCACTCGGGCCTTGACCCCAGCCAGATGCAGCCCAGCTCTCTAGGGCCAGTGCCCCTTCATCATGTGGTCACCGATCTTCTCATGATCCTGCACGGCTCTCCCAGCATGGTCAGACTGCACGCCCTCAGAGCTCCATCTAGGATGTCACCCGCACGGAAGACGGAAGGCATTCTCTGCAGCCATCGCTTTCACTTTCTGTCCCCAGCTCAGGTGGCAGCATCAGTATCTCCTCTTCTGGTCCTGACTCACTGCCTCCTGTTTCTAGGAAACTGCTGCATTCCATTTAGATTTTAATGTGGATGAAGTGTCCTCTCTAAATTCAGCATGGGGATTATGTCACAGACACGATCATTTTATTTATCATCACTCCTTCCATAGGTTTCACACGTATGCCACTGGCCCTGTTGCGCCCAGTCCGTGGGGACCCCAAAAGACCACCAGGGAGACCAACTCACCGAAATGCAAAAGCAAGGTTATTATGTGCATGCTTACAAGCCAGCAGGGACCTCGTCAGTGCAGTGGCGAGAGGATGTACCCCTCCTTTCTAGAGGGCATTATTTAAAGGCAAAACCCAGAAAAGTCACATTAGCAGGGCGTAGGGTGACGGCTTGTGTCTAGGGATTTTTCAGAAATTTTATTTTTGAAGCTCACCTGCTGCTTGTCAAGTTTTCTATTGGCTGACCTTCAGGTGGGGACATTCTGCGATTATCCGTACTTTCCAGGGAGGTGGAGGACAAAATGGAGGAACTTTGGTTCTTCAGCCCTATCAGGTTGGCAGCAGAGGTTGGGATTCTGTGGATCTACCTCTCCAGAGCCTGGAGCCTGAGGTCTGCAGCCTGTGGTTTGCATGGCATCAGGGGCCCAGTTTCTCACGGATGCTGGCCTTGCCCGGAACTCAGGACAGCCCCTTCCTCTAGGACCCAGCCCTGGTAAACCAGTTCCTGCACAGACCCCCTGTGCTTGAGTTAATAGAAACTGGAGTGAACTGAGCAGTAAATTCAGTTCAAGAGCTCTGAGTCTTTTTCTCCGCAAGGTAAATCCTAATCAAATCTGGGTCTGAGAATGTCAATCTTCTGGGAAGGTCTAAGAATTCATCTTAGAATACCTGGTGTTCTTTTTATGCTTTACATCACACTTGCCACAGAGGATTAAAAATTAGTGTTTGGGCCAACAGGTTGTGGGTTAAACTCTCCCAAGGTGTTGTTCATCATGTAGATTAAGATTCTGGGACTCAAGCTGTGACATGACTGATGAAAACCATCTTTTAAAAAATTATTTTAGTCTTAGGCACCAACTGCTATTTAGCAAATCAGGCTTATAATAGGTTACTTATCCACATTAGCCAAACCAAAAAATCTGGGTCTCTTCCTAGCTTCTATAAGTTACAGACTCATGTTCAAAGTTTCCATCTGGAGGGCAAGAAGAAAGCTAAATCATAACATAGGGCTGGCATCAAGATTCAAGCCGCCTGCCCGCTGCCCTGGCTAACAGTCCTCGGTCGTGACTGACCACTTGCATGTAGGAGATCTGCCGAGACATTACTCAAGATCAGACCATGCCTTTCTTATTTTTACTTCTGATGGACAAACACAAGCCATAAGAACGGTGCACCATGTGACGTTGCAGCCTGTCCTGTAGATATGTAGGAAGTATGAGCTAATTGACAAAACGTAGCAGTGAAGGGGGACTGTGCTCTTGAATTATCACCCACCAGAGACGATGAGATGTTCTCGAGTGCACTAGCCTTGTCAAAGGGACGGGGCTCTTGGTGTCTTTTTCAGTATGTGATGATTCTATTACATGTGAGTCTGCTCTTTGTTTCTTCCCTTTCTGCTCATCGGCACCCGCAGATCTTCCTGTTCTTCCCTCCAGTCTTTCTGCTTGGGTTCCTCTTGCCCACTTCTGGGGAGATGTTGACCTATCTCATCAATTTACAAAACTATAAATTTAATGGTAATATTAGTTTTTTTTTACAGAATATATTTTATAAACACCTCCCCATTCATGATATACACGGAAGTGTCTTGCATTCTAAAACGCGCAACTCTTCTTGAACTGTGTCTTTTTCTCTTGTGGCCATCTTCCTTCGGCATGTGCCTGGGAAGCCCGTGAGAACTCCTAAATTGTCAACTGTCTCTCTCGTAATAGAAAAGCTTTCAGAGGATGTGTTTGACTGTATCTAAGCCAAGTTAGGTTGTTTCTTTTAGCATTAAATGGTTGGCTTACCAGGCACTATTTGTTCTTCTCAGGTCAAGCTGTGCTGTGGAGACTGGTAAGCATACGTGGCACCCTCTCGCCTGTGTCCCAGTCTGCCTCAGTAGGTTATCAGCACTTTCGTCATTTTTATTTTTTCCTCTGAAGTATTTTGAAATTCTAGATACCATGTTTTGCTCACAATCCATCTGTGTTGCTTACAGAAGAGGATTTAAAAAAAGAAACCATTAGATTATTTTCACACCTAATACCACAACCATTAATACCAAGCAGACACAACACATTAAAACAGTTCTTTTATTGGTAAAAGACAGGATGCAGACAAGGTCTTTATTAGGCATTTACTTGAGGAAACTGGGTTATGCCTCCTTGTCCTGTAGGGACATTTAGCTGACTGATCTCTTATTGGAGTGTTTTTATCTTCCATACTTCCTGAAAGCTGGTAGTCATATCTAAACTCTGATTAAATTCAGGTTCTTTTTTCTGGCAGGAGCATGTTATATCCCCACTAGGCACTTCCTGTTACAGAACACTGGGAAGCAATAGTGTCTGGCCCTGTCTCTTTCAATGCTGATAAGACTGAGTGAGTAGACTTAGGCCCAGAAACCCTTGCATTTCTCTTGATGCTCTCCCCTAGGATTGAGAGCGTGGCCGTCAGAAGCCCCTAGTGGGAGTCCAGCGTGGGCTCTGTGTCTTGCTCGTCATGCTTACGCTGGGTGCTTTACGGGCTGACTCATCCGCTCTGTGTGTGGGACATCTGGGACGGGAGTAGGGAAAACAGGCATTGGCACAGCCCGGAAGAGTGGTAGCTGTGATTGACTGGTATGGGTTTCAAGCAGATGGAATTTGTTTACATGACCTTCGAGGTCTGCCCGAGTCTGCTGTTTTAGGGTGAGTGATCACAGAGCCCTCTCTCGGGCTAGTAGTGTAAGAAGGCTGAGAGTGTGCTAGAAGTGCTCATCATCCCATCTAATAGCTCAAGGGACATGACAACCCTGCCAGATTCGGGTCCTGCGGGCAGAGCTGAGAAGTCTGCAGATTCGCATTCACTTTTAAAGTCCGGGTTCATTATAGCTTGCCAAGTGTGTCACGAAGATGAAGATGGATTATAATGACTACATTTTGGTAATTCACTTACTTTGCTGAACTCGGTGCTCAACTGTGTTACAGCTGAGACCCCATCTGGATCCAATCAGTGGTGAAGGGAGATCCACGTCTGGACGGAGGGCTGGGGCAGAGTCTGTGCCGGGAAGCTGCCTGGAGAGCAGCAGCTGAGCAGTTACCAGCCAGGAGTGGGCATGCAGGCCACCAGGTGGGCCTGTTCAGGTCCAAGGCAGCTCACCTCCTCAGGCAAAATCTGTGAACTCCTACTAAGTGCCAGGCATGGCCCCAGGTACTTGGGGTAGCTCGGGGGAACTGGGCACCGACTCCTCTGGAGTTGCAGAACACTTCAGCTGGGGGGTGGGGGTGGGACAGGGGCAGGCAGCCATTGAGTAATTGGTATGATTCACAAATTATAGAGCAAGTCTGAAAGTGATACAAACCATGGCAGAGAAAGCACAGAGCAGAGGAGGATGGGAGCAGTATCCTCGTGTGGGACGTGGCTGCAATGGTGGATGGGATGTTCAGGGTAGGTAGGCCAGGCTGATGAGACTAGTCAGGACAGTCAAAGCTGCTTCAGACATCTAGTAAGCTGTTTACTCAGTATGATCTTTTTTTTTTGGCCTTGAGTGTGTAGTTGGTCTTGATAGCCAGGGGTTCGGATCTGTGGATTCAACCAAATTCTGATAAAAATATTTTTTAATAGTACTGCGTCTTTACTATATAAAAGAGATATATTTTCATTATTCTTTATTCCCTTACAGTATAGTAAAAATGTTATATAACATTTACATTGCATTAGGTTTTATAAGTCATCTGGAGAAGATTTATAGCTTGTGGGAATGTCTGCAGGCTATATACACATAGCCTTATTTCATATAAGAGAGTTCTTCCAAAATACTTAATGTAATAGACGTACAAAGAAAGGTTCATTTTGGCTCATGGATTCAGAAGTTTCAGTTTCATTCTATAACTGGTTGCTTTAATCCTGTGACAAGCAGCGTATGATGGCAGTAGCATGTGGAGGAACAAAACTGTTTGCCTGAGAGAAAGAGAGAGAGAGAGAGAGAGAGAGAGAGAGAGAGAGAGAGAGAGAGAGAGAGAGAGAGAGAGAGAGAGACAGAGAAACTGACTTAGGGTCCAAACAACACCTTAAGGCCATGGCCACAATGACTTAATTCCCTAAGATAGGAGGCCCTATCTTGGTGACAATAGGAAGTGTCTACGCCTTCAGAATATGCACTTTCTGGGGACTGAAGGGACTCTAGTCAGCAGAATCAGTCAGCCTTGCCCCTCCCCCACTCCCTTTGCCTTGCTAAAAGCCACTAGATGACATTTGTAAAGCTAGCCCTAAGGTCTATTCCTTTATTTGGTCTTCCTCCTGAGGCTGAGTACTAACTAAGGCCCAGTTTCAAAGTCTTGAAGCCTAGCAATGAAAAGTCTCCTTAGGTTCACTTAATTAACATACCCAATCAAAATGAACCACCTTATCTTAACATGGGGGGTGGTCTCCGTTTACCTTTATAGACCACCATTCACCTAATGGATGTGTTTGTCTCCCCTTTATCCAAGGCAGTCCTTTGGCCCTGTATTCCTGGACAAATATCCCTGGCCCCCTTTCCCTTTCTTTGTTCCTTCCTTGCTTCTTCCTTATCCTCTCTCTACTGTCTTTGTCTCTTATCCACCCCCCCCCCCTTTTGTCCCTCTGGGGCAAATAAATCTCTTTTGTGGTGAGAATTTGTCTCGGGTGTCTTGAGCTGATCCGTTTTCTTCACTGATGCTGTGACTTGGGTTTGGTCTCCAGGACAGGCCCCCCACACCCTTAGCCCAGTTGTCCTACATTGGACTTCAGGTGCCCCCTTCTCTATCTAGCACTCTGCGTCCCTCCTCCATTGTCTTCAGGTTTTGGTATCTCTAAGGGGGTCCCATGAATACCAAGGCGCAGCTCACAGGATTAAGTGCACCTGAATAGAGCTGCCCTGATGCCCAAATCCTGCTGACTTCACCTCTCTTCTGTCTCTTCTGTTCTCCAAATGATTCTGGTTTCCAACCCTAGGCTCTCCTTCAGGCCATGTTTTTTTTTTTTTTTTTTTTTTTTTGCTATACCTTCTGCTAGGGCTCCACATGCTTCCCCATCCCTTGAAGGCGTACCCTTTCCTTACCCCCTCCCATAAGGAGAACTAGATGCCATTAACCTATTGCTCTTCTTAGACTATGTTGCTATGCTCGTTAGTTTTTTGTCAACTTGACACAAGCTGGAGGAATTTGGGAAAGAGGAACTGCAATTGAGAAAATCCTCCATCAGAATGACCTGTGGGCAAGTCTGTGGGGTGTTTCATGTCCATCACAATTATCATTATTGTCACCATCATCACCACTGCGAGGGCCCACAGATGTGAGCCTGTTCCACCTTGACTGGAGGTCAGAGAGTTTGAGCTTGTTTTTGCCCTTTCAAAGTTGTTGACAACAGATGTGGTTACAAACGAGAGATTCTGACGTAGGGTGTAGTTAATTAGTATTTTGGGTATATAGGTGGATCTTTGGTTCTACCTGAACCAAAGGTCAGAGAATTCAAGTCTATTCCTTATATCATGTTAATGAAGTCTGTTGCCTCCCCCCTCCCCTTTTGGAGTGAAGTATGTAAGCCCATGGAAAATAAAGGATTCAGGATTTAGGATTCACTGAATTTCCCTCCTGATTTCTGTTCTGTGTTTCTATCTCTTATTTCTCTTATATTTCTGTTCCTTTTGCTTAATAATTCTAATTAATCCTCACATTCCTACCCTGGAATGTACAAATTTCATCAAAGCTGGTCTTCAACACACCACGACCTCCTCCTCCAACTCTTCTCCTTCTCCTCTTCTTTCTCCTCCTTCTTCTCCCCCTCCTCTCCCTCTGCCTCTGCCTCCTCCTTGTTTTTTCTCCTCCCTCTCCTCCTCCTCTTCTCTTCCTCCTTCTCCACTGCCATGTTGTCATCCCATCATCTGCAGGTCTGAGCTCACAGTCACACAAACCATCTGTAGACTTGGCGAATGGACACTTGCTAGCCTGTTCTGAAGGACTGGCTTGGGCTCGCTTGCCTGTTCTGAAGGACTGGATTGGGATTTGTTAGCTACAGGAAGACCACTGTGTGCAGGGCCTTGTTTAACCCGACTTTCTCTCCTTAGAAAGAGAATTTTCATCACACGAATCATGCCTAACACGCTCGCTGGAGCCAGAGACCTTTGGCTCCCAGGCTGTTTACTGCAGCACCGACTTTGTCCCATAAGTGTTCTTAGGAAATGACAGGGGTCAGAATTGCCATTGTTTCTGCTTTAAAAAGCTGGAGTCTTGGAAATAAGCCAGTGCTGGGTAGAAGGGTGTTTCTACCCATGGGGCTGCTCAGTGTCACACAGATCAACACATCCTGAACTGCTGAAGCAATCTGCCTCTGGCATGGAGGCCTGGCTGCCATGTATCAGATAGGAGACTTCCTCTCGGACTTCCTGGGAAGCCCTTAATGCCATCCAATGGGGCCAAGCTGCTCGTTTCCACTCTCAGGTGTGGACTGCAGATGTAGCGAGTGTGTAAAGCGGTCTTGTCTCAGCTCTGAAAATCTGGCTCCTTCTCTTATAGCCAGTGTTGTTCTCAGGCCTGTGACATGTACTTTGTCAGCACAGTGTGGCAGGATGGATGGGCACATGCTTTTAGTGTTTGAATTACAAATCTCTAAGACTAAGAACTGTGGTAATAGCATGAGCATTCTGCCTGCAACTTGGAGTCACTTAACTTGGATTCAGAGCCTGCAGAGTCAGGGAAGACCGTAGATCTCATTTACATCTTCTCCCAGCTCTTGTGTACAAATGGAGGCCAGGAATCTGGTACAGGTATATACTGGCTCATAATGCTCCTTACCATGTCCAACCTTCAGGGTCACCTGGGACCTTTTCCTTCCATCCTTGCTTTAATGACCAGATGCCTATGGCACTCTATTGTCTGTCCCGGGGGCTGACTGGTACACAGATGACACAGGCGTGCTGATGTCATGGGGCTAGAGCTGTGTCTTGGTGGTATGGAAGGAACTGGTATCCATCTGGCTTCCTCCCATCACCTCCCAGCAGATCTTGGGGTGGGAAATGTTCTCAACACAACATGGTAGACTCAGGGAGGCAGAGGAGTGTTATAGGTGTGGTCCGGGTTTGAATGCTGACATCCTGCATGGAATCCGGTTCTGCCTTACCAGATTGTGTGATGCTGTCACATGACTCCGTGTGTTTCATTCCTGTACATGGCTTTTTCTGACCTTGAATATGGCTCCTTTAATCCCCCACCCTTTCTTATATACAATCTCTAGGACATCGTGGGCCATGGGGCTTGTCCTTCTGCCTTATGCAGAAGTACATCCTGAGGCAGCTTCCTGGAGCCACGGTAACCCTGACAACCCTCTTCAACACGGTTAAGTCCCTGCAAGTAGCTCAGACTACCATTTAAAGTAAACAGGGTACCACAGGGAACAGGAAAACTAGATAACACTTCCAGACATGGGGCACCAAGGACCAGGAGACCTAACACTGTGACGGTGGCAGAGCGAAATAAAGAAAAAGATGCCCATGGGAAGTGACCCTATTTTTAGTCCCAGATGGTCTGGAGAAATGGGTGACATTCCTCACGTTGGGAGGTAGAAACAGCTCAGTGTCTTAGTGAGCTGAGTGACCACTGTAGTGTATCTTTTCCTTTCCTCAGTTCTTCATGGTTAAGTCGAAGCTTCCCATAGGGAATGTCCTAAGATGAATAAATCCTGGTGACCCAATGTCCTCTGTGGGACCATAGAACCGCTGGGTTACATCCTTGAGTTCTGTCAGGAGCAGCTCGCAATGGGTCACACTACACAGAAGCGTCAGACGACAGATGTATTAATTAGTTCCGTTCAGGACCCTGGCTGTGGTGGCCTCCTGGGTGTGACTGACAGGGATGTTGAAACTCCTTCTGTGATAAAAGTGTGAACATGGGTGTGACAGCCACGCAGAGGCCACTGAAGTTCTTTGGACTGAGTCAGGGATAACTGAGAAACGCTGTCCTGTGAAGTAGGTGACAGTGTTGTCACACTGGTTGTAGTAGTGAAGGAAGAGTGGAAACTTGAAAAAAGAAAAAAAAACAGAACAGGACAGAGTCTAGAGCCCATCCCAGAGGGCTCAGCCCCCACTGGGGAATGTTCTCACAGTGTGAGAGAGCAGCAAAGGGTCAGGGCCCCAGCTTCAGATAAAAAGAGCCTCATGCTTTGTACTGTATACCCAGGAATGTGATCTTCAGAGGATGGGAGGAGAGAGGAAGGGAGGGAAGTGAAAGGGGAAAGAAGAGAAGTCCCTGCCAGTAGGCGTGCAGGGAGAGGGGAAGCCTGTGCCAGGAAGATCCTCTTCTTGACATGTGACATGAGCAATGACAAGGAGCTTTTCCAAAGATCCTGATGAGTCAGTAGCCAGGCAGCTCCGAGGCCCTCTCTGTAAGTCTCGCAATGGGACCCGGAGCAGGCGTCATGACCTGTAGTGTGTGGTCTAGCCTGCGAGGTTCCTCTAGATAGAGGGAAACTTGGGGCAGAACTGCATAGTACTATGCAGGACAGAAATCTGGTCTGAGCCTCACACTGGCGTGGACCACATAGAGACATTCCCAGGGTCCACAGGGCAGAAATCTGGTCTGAACCTCACAGTGGAGTGGACTGCATAGAGACACGCCCAGGGTCCACAGGGCAGCTGCTCTATTAGTCTCAGGATGGAGTTACAGGTCGAGCACAGTTCTGCTGAGACCTGTTCCACTCGAACATTGCAAATATCCCACTGAAAGAATGTAAGTGGCTAAAAGAAACAAATCAACAGTGGCCCAGATGTTTAAGTCCTAGTGCAGAGGCACAGGATTGTGAAATCACCAGTAGTGTGAAGAGACAGTAGACAGAGAGGAAGAAACATCTAGGATATACAAAGAACAGCAACAACAACAAAAACCCAGAACAGCAAGTTAACAACTTAATTAATAAATGGGCACTGAATATGAATTAGACCTCTAAAAAGAAGAAACACAACCAATAAACATTTTAAAAATATGTCCAGCATCATTAGTTGTCATGGAAATGCAAATGAAAAGTATTTGAGGTTCTATCTAAGCCCAGTCAGCATGGCTACAATCAAGAAAACATATGGCAGCAAATACTGGTGATGGGAAACCTTGTTCACTGATGCTGGGAGTGCAGACTAGTGTAGGAATCAATGTGACTTCTCAGAAAGGTAAAAACAGTACTTCCCTATGACCCAGTCATATTGCTTCTGCTCATGCACACATAGGAGAGAGACCTGCTCATCTGTAGTCACTGTGGCTCTATCTGCAATATCTAGGAAATACAATTATCATATACCTATCAATGGATGAATGGCTAATGACATGTGGTACATATACCCAATGGAAACTGATGGAACTGGAGAATGTTACACTGTATTAAGCAACGCCTAGGAAGACAAATGCACGTGCTCTGTCATCTGTAGATTCTAGCTTTGAAATGTCAGATTTCTCTGTTTGTATTAACAAGAGAGAGTCACAAGGTGGGAGGAGGAGAGTCTTTGTGGTTAGACAGTAAAACACATGTGATATGAACGCAGAGAGAGGGAATACCAGGGGTGGGAAAGGTTTAAATGGGGACAGGGGCATAGGGAAATGGTTGAAGTTGTGTGGAGGGTCAATCAAAACAAAGGAAATAAGAAAAAAAGTCATAGAGAAACTTAGTATTTTACAAACAAACTAATATATAATTTAAAAATAAAAGAAAAAAGTTGAAATTGATGATAATGATGTCTCCAGAAGCCACATGTTTTTAAACAAAGATTCTAGCGCCAAACGTAGAGCACTTTCCTGTAAGGAGTTTACATTGCTCTCAGTTTCCCACAGCAACTATTTCTGAAGACACTTGTCTTAGTCACTGTTCTACAGCTGTGAAGAGACACCACGACAAGGGCAAACTCTCACTAAGAAAAACATTTAACTGGGGCTTGCTTCTAGTGTCAGAGGTTTAATCCATTATCATCACGGTGGGGAGCGTGATGGCGTGCATGGCACTGCAGCAGTAGTTGAGAGCTTTACATCCTGATTCACAGGTCTACAGACAAAGGGACACTGAGCCTGGTGTGAACTTTTGAAATCCCAAAGCCCACAGTGACACACTTCCACCAACAAGACCACACCTACTCCACCCATGCCTTACCTCTTATTCTGTTTAACCCTTTCAAACAGTTCCACTCCCTGATGACTAAGCATCCAAGCATATGAGCCTCTGGGGACCACCACAATGCTATACACTGTGATTCAGGCATGCAGCTGGAACTGGGCTGGAGACTCCCTCCCTTCTGGCTAGCATTCAGAGTGCTGGAAGATGTTGAAGGTTGCTGGGGAGAAGAGGCATTAACGGCCTCACTTCTCTGTCGCCACTGTATTTTACAAGGCCCATCTGCAAAAAAGGATATGTCTACTGGTGCAATGGTGCGTGAGTATTTGGGGGATAGCGAGCAGATTTCTGATTGGGAGGGAGTGTGTACCTGTTACTGTTGAACTGGCAAGAGTTTATGGCTCTGGAGGGTTATAGGCTTTAGGCGGAACACAGTACTGATGTTTTGTAAGTATACAAGTTGTCAAACTGCCTTATACCCAGAAGCTCTTGCTGCTCACAGACTGGGTTAAAGGTGCTGCTTTTCACACTGGGCAATGGTTAATGCAGTAACTCATAATTGGTCATTGCTAAGAAGTGGCCGGTGAGTGATCAGCTTTGAATGGGACATGTATGTATATAATCTCCTCCAACATCTAGTGAACATGATGGAAGAAGAGGAAGAAAGATTCTAAGAACCTGATGATAGGGATGGGTTCTTGGAAAAGTTGCCTCCTGCATCTGACATGGCCATTCCAGCCACGAACACACAGCAACTATGGCTGCCTGCATGGGATCTGCACAAAATAAAAACATGAAGTAGGAGCAGAGGGTAATAAGTGGCATACAGGCGTGAGACTGTAAAATATTAAAACTTGTGTGTGGATAATAAGGAACTCTTAAAAGACTGCCTGTTGGAACATGAGTCTGTTTTCTATAGACATCAGTATGTAGGCTTTTCCAGAAAACAAAACAAAACAAAAGCTCTTTCATATAACTAAGCTATTCCACTTTTTGTAATTTAACCCAAAGACTCCAGGTCAACATATCACAAAGATACTTACATTTTGATGTTTATTAAAACACTATTCAAAGTTGCTAAGTTATTGAACCAATCTTGGTATCTGACAACATATGAGAAAATAAAAAATATAATTTACATATAGTTATAGCTACTTTTCCATTGCTGTGATAAAAATATTATGAACAAGGCAACTTAGAGAAGGGAGGGATTATTAGGCCTGTGGGTCCAGAGGGCCAAGAGTCTATCAATAGTGGGGGAGCATGACAGCAGGCAGGCGTGGCCATCGGAACAGCAAGCTGAGAGCTCACATCTTAAGCTGCCAGGCATGAGGCAGAGAGATCAATCGACATGTTGGGAGTCTTTGAAACCTCAAGGCCTGTCCCTAGGAATACACTTCCTCCAGCAATGCCACATCTCCTAAACCTGCCGTGAGCTGGGGACCAGTTATGCCCTAGACTATGGCACATCTCATTTGATTTATTTCTTTAGCTGTAGAGAAGAACCGTTGTGTCACTTGTAAGAAAATGGAAGAAATTGGTGACAATCATATTAAGCAAATTAAGTCACCCCCAAAAGACAAACAGCATGTGTTTTCTCTTATTTGTGGTTCCTAGGTGTTACATATACATATTATGAGGTCAAAGGGAAATTATGTGGGAAGCGAAGAAGGTTAATAAGAGAAAGAGGGGGGAGAAAGAGACTCGAAGGGTTTGGGGAAAATATGCTCAAAGTACATTATATTCTTATATAAAGCAGCCTTATATAGTAGCTCTATATAATAAGAAATAAACATAATAAAATATCAAATATAGGAATAATGAGCACAGAGGGAAAGAATGTTAAGTAAAGGCATAGATAATGCATTTAATAAAATCATAGAAGGATTGTCTTAAATCTGGTGAATGACTTCGTGTTGGTTAGTTTTTGTCAAATTGGCACAAACCTAGACATATCTGGGCAGGGGACCTCTTACTTGAGAAAATGTCAGTACATAGGTCTTTCATAAAAAATCAAAAAGAAGCATCAAAATTAAATGATGTTATAGATCAAATCAACTTTATATATGTATATCTGCAGAATATCCCACCAACACTGTAGGACACACATTTTTCTTAGAGGTCATAAAACTCTGAAATAAAACAAGGATATTTTAAAACTCCTGGAAAGTAAACAAATATATATATTTAGCAGATCAGAACCTATGGTGTGCAATTTAAGAGCAAGGTTCTAGCTCTAGGTACCTACATTAAAAATGAAAGAAATCTTAAATAAATAACCTAATAATATGCTTCAAGTCTTAGAAAAACAAAAACAACCAAACCCTGAAGCCAGCTGATAGAAAGAAATAGTAAAATAAGCAGAGAAATTAATTAAATTCAAACAAAAATGACAATGAAAATAAGGAAGAGCCGAGTGTTTGAAAAGATAAGCAAGACTGAGAAATTGAACTAAACCAACCAAAATAAAGACAGAAATTGATACGGTTAGAGATAGAAAGGAGATATTGCAAGAGATATCAGTGAAATTCAAAGGATTATTAAGACATACTTTGAAAATATATTTTCCAACATATTGGGAAACCTACAAAAAAGTGGATAAATGACTAGACACACAGGTGGCTGACCAAAATTAAACCAAGAGCATGCAAAGAACTTAAAAAAGAGATGTAAGGATGGGAATGAAACCGCAATGAAGTCTCCTCACCTCTCTCTCTCTTTAATGGGGATTGCTTTGAATCTGCAGGCTGCTTTTGGTAAGATTGCTATTTTTATTATGCTGATTCTACCTGTCCAAGAGCATGGACTACCTTTCCATTTTCTTATATCTTCTTCAGTTTCTTCCTTTAAAGACTTAAAGTTCTTGTCATACAGGTGTTTCACTTGTTTAGTTGAATACCCTAAAATATTTTCTATTATTTGTGGCTATTGTAAAGGGTGATGCTTCTCTGAGTTCTTTCTCAGTTCATTTATCATTTGCTTATAGGAGGGCTACTGATTTTTTTTGAGCTAATTTTGTATCCTGCCACATTTCTGAAGGTGTTTATCAGTTGTAGGAGTTCTCTGGTAGAATTTTTGGGGTCACTTATACATACGATCATATCATCTGCAAACAGCAAAAGTTTAACTTCTTCCTTTCTAGTTTGTATCCCATTGATCTCCTTTTATTGTCTTATTGTTCTAGCTAGAACTTCAAGTACTGTATTGAACAGATAAGGAGAGAGTGGACAGCCTTGGCTTGTTCCTGATTTTAGTAGAATTCCTTGGAGTTTTTCTCTATTTAATTTGATGTTGACTGTCAGCTTGCTATATATATGGTTTTTATTATGTTTATAGTAGCTTCTCTGTATACCAATAATGAACACGTTAAGGAAGAAACTAGGCAAACAATCCTATTTGTAACAGCTTTAAAAACCAGTAAATACATGGGAACAAGCTCGGCTAAAGGAGTGAAAACTGGGTTGGGCGGTATTCGTGCACACCTGTAATCCCAGCACTTGGGAGGCAGAGGCAGGTGGATCTCTGTGAGTCGGAGGACCACCGGGGTCTACAAAAGCTAGTTCCAGGACAGATAGGACTGTTACATAGAGAAACTCTGTCTCCAAAAGAAGTGGAAAACCCGTACAAGAAGACAATTAAAAACAAAGACGCTAGTGCTGTAGGAAACCCTACAGCCAGTAGCCTTTAAGTTATCCGCCTACTTGGGCGTGGCCTCTGATACGCTAAATGCCCATGGAAAGTGCGCCATTCCCTCTTTTCCAGCTGCTGGATTCGGTTCCTGTTCTCCATTCGTGCAGGGGACTGTGATCTGTGAGTCTACCCCTAAATAAATAACCCTTTATTATACTCCATTCTGACCTAGTGTGGGATTTCTTTTTAGCATCCATCTTCATACCAGAAGGTGGAAAAACTGCCCACATTTGTGGATTGAAAAAAAAAGTTAATGTACTGGAAACAAATACATTACTAATCTAAAGATTCATTACAATCCCCATAAAAATTCTGATACCATTTTTTCACAGAACTAGAATAAACAAGTAGTAAAAATTATATGGAACCATTAAAAGTCCCACAGTACTGAACAATGCGGAAAGTATCATGATGCTTGGTTTCAAGTTATACTACAAAGCCATAGTGACAAAGACAGCATGGTATTGGTACAAAGTAGACATGGAGACCAATAAATACAGAATAAAACCCACACAGTTACAGCTACCTGATAATTGACAAACGTGTCAAAAAACATACATTGGAAAAAAGTCAGACTCCTTAACAAATTATATTGGGAAATCTTGATAACCACATGTATAGGAATGACATCAATCTAAGGGCTTGTGAGATTTCTCAGGGGTAGAGGTGTTTGAATGCAAGTGGACACAAGCCTGATGGCTTGAATTCGATCCCTAGACCCCAAAGTGATCTGAAGAGAATCTACTCCTGAGTTGTCCTGTGACATCCACATGTGTGCCATGGTAGTTGGGCACCTCCACCCATTCATGTTCATGCATCCATGGGTACGTGTATGTGCATGGTTGTGTATATACACACAATCAATAAAAAAAGTTAAAAATCAATCCAAATGGACCAAAGTCTGTCAAAGGCATATGAGTATTGTTTAAACCTTTATAGGAAGACAGAAGTCATTTTACTGTACAGGCATAGGTGAGGACATTTTGAAAAGAACTTACATAGCTCAGGAAATAACATCAAACACTAACAGGTGGGATTACTTGAAATTCAAAATTGCACATCAAAGGGAGAAGTCAGCTGAGTGAAGAGAGTAATATTTGCTAGCTATGTACCTGACAGAGGAGTGATACCCAGACTTCATAAAGAACCCCAAAACCAGATACTGAAAACTCAACCTCAAAACTAAACAACACATTGAATAAGTAGGTTAATGATAATAATAAGTAGGTTAAATAAATAAATAAGTAGGTTAAAAGATAATTCTCAAGACAAAGTACAAATGGCCAATAAACATTTGTAAAAGTGTTCATCAACAGATGGATAAGCAAGATATGGTATATGCACACAGTAGAGATTTTTTTGGCCCTAAAATGAAGGTAGTTATGTCATATGCTAGGAAATGGATGAAACTAGAGATAATCATAAGTCAACCATACTTGGAGAAATAAATATTATGTTTTTTCTTACTCATGGATAATAAATGTTATATCTGCTCATAATACTATATATACACATATACACACTCATATTCACACTCACACACACACACTCAGACACTCACACAAATACATGCACACTCATATATGTACACATCTGGTATGTGAGTAGAGTGGAGTAGGAAGGGAACTATTGGGAGGGGGGGACAAGAGGGAGGTTCCACAAAGGGAAAGGAGCAGAGTGTTGAAAATGGTCAGGGAAAATGATAGACTTGAAATACATTGTCTATGAAACCCACCACAATATACAATGAATACATGCCAATCAAAACAGAAAGGATAGTTTTTATTTTTATTTTATTGTTTTTAATTTTTATTTATTTATTATGTATACAACAGACCCCATTATGGATGGTTGTAAGCCACCATGTGGTTGCTGGGAATTGAACTCAGGGCCTTTGGAAAAACAGGCAATGCTCTTAACCTCTGAGCCATCTCTCCAGCCCCCGAAAGGATAGTTTTTAAAGTGGTGGCTATCATTACACAACGTACTCACAGATTCAAACATCAGCATCATGTTGTACCCATTCATATTTATAGTTTTTATGAGTTGGTCAAAAGAGCAAAAATAGTAAAGACAAAGAATTTAAAATCTTTCTACAGCTCTGTTCTTAGCTTCAGAAATTTAATGCCTTCTGGAAACTTCCATGAACATCTGTTCCCTTTCTGACCATTAACCATTTTCTGACCATTAACTTCAGCTTGTCCTCCAGACACCAGCCTGAGGGTGAGCTCCAGAGATGAGTGTTTCTGCATCCAGGAGGATCACTGGAGAGGGAAGTCACGCAGAACCCACACTTGTCTCCTCTTCTGCCCTTCTGGAACTGTCAGTGTATGACTAGACCAATGGAGCCTTCCTCATCCTGCAGTGCCATGCCTGTCTCTTCTCAACTTCTCTAACTCAGCTCTAGTATCACATAGACATGCCTGGGTTGTCTTCCGTAGAAGCAACTGGGGCTTTGATAAATACCCAAGATTGATGAGGAATATGGAGTCAGATTCTCAGCATAAACCAGGCAACAATGTGAAGGTTGAAGGTGACAGCCCAGTGAACTGGTGCCTTTAACTCCCTGCAGATTCCTAATTTGGTTACCACAGTCTGTCAGGGCAGAGCTCATGCAGGGAAGAGGCCAGGCTGGGGACAGAATGACTCACCCTTGGGATCTTCATTGTGCCCGATTTACCAGGAGGAAGCCCTGAAGGGATAGTCATTGCCTGACTGAGTAAGAATAGGGTTCCTGAGTTTGTTGTGAACAAGCTCCTGGCTCCCTATCGCCCCATCCACCACTTCTGTCTGTCTCCATGGCTTCCTGACTCACTTGATCTTGGGCCTTGTGTGGAATAGTCCATGGCTTCTTCCTGGTCCTGCTATGTCCTGCAGTCTTCCTGCAGCCAGGCTGGCTTTGGACTCTCCCCTCCCACGGGCAGCTAGGGAGTCCTCCCCTGACCGCTCAGAACTACGTTGCTGGAGACAATTACTGGCCACCCTATAAAAATACATCCAGAGGTTTAGAGAGGGATCGTGTTGCATACTTAATATTTTACCAGCAATAAATCCAACCCTTCCCTCTTGAGTAGATGTCAACTCTATAAATTAGGAGACCGTTTTTGAAGGAGGAAGATTTCATAGGCCCCAGGTTCCCCACAATCAGATCATATTTCAAGTGCTGTACCAGAGTTGTACTGAAGCCTTCAGGGGAAGTTATTCTCAGAGAGCTGAGATGTGGGGTCCCCATCTACTTATTACAGCACCCCTGGGCATAATCAACGTGCATGCTTATACTGGGCTCTGCTGGAATTCAGGCCAGAGTGAAGAAGTACCTCCTCTTGGGTACCAGGAAGGACCATCCAGCTGGGTGCCAGGCAGGTTGAGTGGGAGGGTGGTTTGCTAGCACAGCCTCCCTGCCTCCCTGTTGGGTTTATCCTGTAGAGGAGCTGCAGAAGAGGAGACCATGAGCTGGCAGCTGGTCCAACACCTGGCCCTCGTCAGCCATTCCCTTCTCTCTCTCCTGGGCATTGGAAGTCTCAGGGGCCTTGGCAGACTTTAGAATTATCTTGGTCTCCTAGTCCATCCATGAGCTCTTCTTCTTGGGGACCCCAGAAACTTTATGGTAGCCCTATTTGGGAA